>NW_011494773.1:3830937-3850035 GCF_000754665.1 Bison bison bison | reverse complement strand
TGAAAGTGAAGTCGCTCAGTTGTGTCTGACTCTTAGCAACCCCATGGACTGCAGCCCACCAGGCTCCTCCATCCATGGGATTTTCCAGGCAAGAGTACTGGAGTGGGGTGCCATTGCCTTCTCCAATAAAAATGCTATCACTAATCAAATTAAGAGAAGCAGATGGAATGGTTTTATTTATTTATTTTTTGCCACAGCATGCAGTATATAGAATCTTAGTTCCCTGACCAGGGATGGAACCTGTGCGCCCTGCAGTGGAAGCTCAGATTCTTAACCACTGGGCTGCCAGGCAAGTCCTTGGATTGTCTCTATTAAAACATCATGAAAACTGCAAACTCTCTGCATATATAACTGTAACAACAATAGCAAGATCAACACAGAGAGGCATATGAGGTCTACATGGTGAAGTCTGCTGACAAAGCAGTAATATCTAGGAAACATGACTAATGCAGGGCTGTTCTAGAAACTTAGCTGAATATGATGACTATCCTTCTCATTCATTCAAGCCATCTAAACTCACACAGAGGATAAACTCTATTTTAAAACCATAGGCCCAAAGATAATATTTTTCTCTTTAATGCTTTGGAAGATGTAGAGAAATTAAAGGTGAGAGGGGCCAATTAAGCCTTGTATGCCATACTGTACCTGCCTCATACTCATAACACAAAAGTACTATAAGCACAACATAGCCTCAGGAGGCTTTGTTAGGCAATTTTAAAATCTAATATGAAAAGCTAACAGATGTCTCCTAATATGGAGGTAGGCCTGCCTTTTATAGCCTACACAAATAGAACTAGATCCTAGAGGCCTCCGCTCACTTCAGCTCCTTCGACCTTAGGAATCACGGGTGCCCCATATTCTCAGAATCAATTTGGGTCCTGTGCACACTGCCAGGGCTGTTTGCCATCTGGCATCTTCATGGTGGAAATAAGCATAATTATAAAAATCCAAGAAATATGAAACTTTTAAGCCTAAGTGAAACACAGATAGTTTGGTCAACCCCCCACACTTTATAGATGTGAAAGCTGAGGTCCAGAGTAGAAAGTTTGCCATCAATTACATGCATAGCAGAACTCCAAATTTGTAGACCAAAGATTTTCCCAATGCAGTACATTAAAAGCATTTAATGCAGTAAGACCTAAAAAGTGAGCTAGTCTGAGATGAATTGAAGCATATGCTTTTAGCACCTGAACTGAGAGTAAAATTACTCGGTTCATACTAAAATCATTTAAAAATATCATGTGTGCCTCCTTTCCAAAACAGTATAATTTATGATTTCCCTAAAGACTTAAAAAATCTCACCGCATATCAAAGTGTAAGAAAAGCCTAAAGCCTACAAGAGTTAAGTGCATGGAGACTGCAGTGATTGTTTGGTTTTTATTTTCTTCTGTGTAGATGGTCTGATCCCAGCACAGAGTAGGTGCTCAGTTAATATTTACTCAATGAACTAATATTTCCTTTCTCTTCTACAGAGTCTCACTAGTTTCTCTCTCTCTCTTTTTTTTTTTTTTTTTTCTGATTCTAGTCAACTACCAATCCCTAATTTAAATCTATTCTGTTTTGCCTAGAACAAGACAATGAGATGTTCATTCTTTTATTGGCAAGTGTAAGGTAGAAGTAAATAAGTTCTCAATGGATATCTTGAGCTTTTTGTGTTGAGATCAACCCATGACAACCTGTGCTTACATTTTGTATCATCTTCTGCCACTGTTTTTTTCTTTTACTGCATTTTTATTGGAGTATAGTTGCTTTGTGATGCTGTGTTAATTTTCAGTGTACAGCAAAATGGATTAGCCATACATACACATATCCCCTCTCCGTTTTGGCCTTCCTTCCCATTCATGTCACCACAGTGCCTTAAGTAGAGTTCCCTGTGCTGTGCACTTGGGAGATTGGGATCCACCCATATACACTACTGGTACTGTGTATGAAACATAATAAGAACATATTGCATAGCTCCTGTGTCTTTTTTGCTTGCATTTCAGTCTTTACAGCAGACACCTAATGAGGACTGCAGAGGCCACAGAGTCAAATCTTGCATTCATTGTGGCAACGCCCTTTCCAATCTTCAAGGGACGTGCAATCACTTGGCCCTTCTCCATGTGTTTTTCTTCCTAGAGCAGTGAAGAGAACGAATTCAAGAGCTGGGCAGCCTGGGCCCTAAGCTCAGCTCTGCCATATCTAAATTACATTTTCTTGGAAATTTATTGAAATTCTGTGCTTCAGCTTCTTCATCCATAAAATGGGAGGGATAATAATTCTATGTACTCACATGGATATTATGAGGATAAAAAAAGAGCATAGAGTCCTTAAAACAGTAACTGGAACACCTTAAGAGCTATTGTAGTCTCAATTACTCCTATTACTACAACTGCTTTCCCTAATAATAGAGAGCTTGCTCCCTCCTCAAGAAGTTTATTCTAATGATTAAGACACTCCCAAATGGAAACTCATTTCTGTTATGGAGACCAAACAGAGCTTTCCATAATTCCTATCTGTTGGTCCTGGTGCTGCCTTTTAGTATTAGGTTGATTAACAAGAGCCTCTTTTCTACCTAACATTCAAATGGTTGATGACAACCATCATAGCCCTACTTAAGCTTTTCTTTTACAGGCAGAGTATTTCTCCAACTTTCTTTAATTCCTTTTTTTTTCTTTCTTTGTTTTGTTTTTTTTTGACTGCCACCACTCTCACCGTTCTTTCCTGTGAATAATCATAGCTCCCAGTTACGAGCCAGGCACTGTACTAAAGCCTTTACTTGCACGATGTGACTTAATCCTTAGCTCACACCAAGTGGAAGGCCTCCATTCCCATTTACTACTGAGGTCACAGACTCCTTCAAGAACTCCCAGTGGTAGAGCCGGGGTTGATACCCAGCATAGTGTACCACCAAGGACATGCCTAATTTGTCAACATTCTCTTAAAATGTGGCATTAGAAGGCACACAGGACATAGGCAACTTTAAAAGAATTTTTCTAAGATTTTACATTGTTAACACAGAGCCATCTATTTGAATGAGGTCTACTTCACTCAGAATTAAGGCAATGACATTTTAAAAATCTAAGGTCAGGATTTTATATAATCCTTCTATAATTTATACATTTCATTTTAAGATCATTCTCCCTTCTTGTTGAGATTCTTTTGAATCTTAAGTCTGGTATTGACCAAATGAGCTATTGTACCAGCTGTTTACCTTGACCATGTATCTTCAAGAGAATTATAAATGGAGAGAGGCAAAGGCCCAAGACACACAACTAAAGACTCTTTTCCAAGATATTAATAAAGATTTCAGACTGTCTCGTACTGTACTGATACTTCAAATATATTCATTTAATCCTCACAAATTAATCCTGTGCATTCTTTTTTATGATTTTTTTAAAACTTTTATTTTTTGGTCACACCATGCAGCATGCAGAATCTTAGTTTCCTAATCAAGAATTGACCCCATGTGCCCTGCAGTGCAAGTTCTGAGTCTTAACAGCTGGACCAGCAGGGAAATCCCAACCCTGTGTATTCTTATATCTACTTTACAGATAACACAGTAGCCCAGAAAGCTAAATACCTTACCCACAGAATGGGTAGACTAGAATTTTAATCTGAGTGTATTCATCTTCAAAGCTTCCCACAATGCCATTCTATCCCACATTATATAAAGGCAAAGAAATCAGATTTCTACTGTGCCCACCCTACTGGTTACAGTCTGCTGAAATACTTTACACTTCCATCTTCTTATCCACAGTTCATACCTGTGGACTGAGAGGCCTACCTGCCCTGAGGCAGTGTGAAATAGGCCAGGTATAAATCTTCAGCAACTGATCTCACAGTGGCAGATCCTGGGTCACTTGACCTCACTTTGATGTCACATGCTATTTACCCTCTTAACTTTGCAGGTCAAGAAGCAACAGTTAGAACTGGACATGGAACAACACACTAGTTCCAAATTGGGAAAGGAGTATGTTAAGGCTGTATCTTGTCACCCTGCTTATTTAACTTATATGCAGGGTATATCATGAGAAACGCTGGGCTGGATGAAGCACAAGCTAGAATCAAGATTGCCAGGAGAAATATCAATAACCTCAGATACGCAGATGACACCACCCGTATGGCCAGAAAGCAAAGAAGAACTAAAGAGCCTCTTAATGAAAGTGAAAGACAAGAGTGAAAAAGTTGGCTTAAAACTCAACATTCAAAAACCTAAGACCATGGCATCTGGTCCCATCACTTCATGGCAAACAGATGGGGAAACAGTGACAGACTTTATTTTTGGGGGCTCCAAAATCACTGCAGATGGTGACTGCAGCCATGAAATTTAATAGACGCTTGCTCCTTCGAAGAAAAGTTATGACCAACCTAGACAGCATATTAAAAAGCAGAGACATTACTTTGCTGACAAAGGTCCGTCTAGTCAAAGCTATGGTTTTTCCAGTAGTCATATATGGATGTGAGAGTTGGACTATAAAGAAAGCTGAGCACCGAAGAATTGATGCTTTTGAACTGAGTGTTGGAGAAGACTTCTGAGAGTCCCTTGGATGGCAAGGAGATCCAACCAGTCCATCCTAAAGGAAATCAGTCCTGAATATTCATTGGAAGGACTGATGCTAAAGCTGAAACTCCAATACTTTGACCACTTGATGTGAAGAACTGACTCATTGGAAAAGACCCTGATGCTGGGAAAGATTGAAGGCGGGAGGAGAAGGGGACGACAGAGGATGAGATGGTTGGATGGTATCACCGACTCGATGGACATGAGTTTGAGCAAGCTCTGGGAGTTGGTGATGGAAGGAGGCATGGTGTTTTGCAGTCCATGGAGTTGCAGAGTCGGACACAACTGAGTGACTGAACTGAACTTCGGACTCTGCATTTACAAGGACTTGCAGTTCAGTCTTGAGCGTGGTTGGCCATTTTGTTTCTACTCTCACCATGGTACTTTTGTAATGGCTGTTGAACTATTGTCTTAAGAGCACAGGCTTCTGATTGCATTTTCAAAAGAGCTGGTTTCTGTTCGTTCATTCTCATTGACCTCTATGCCCAAGGGCAGGTTTTGGTGCAGATGCTTCACCAACTAAATCATCTGGAGATAAATCTCAGTTGACGTGGTGTTTTACCAGACTAATGTCCACATCAATTCCAGCTCTATTCTCTTATCTAAGGAGTACTTCCTTTGGTGAGTGTGGATGGTTATTTATTGCTCATAGTTTTAGCCCCTCAAAATCCTTAACCCTTCACAAGAATAATCACCTCTGATGGTTGTTTAACAGCTGCCTCATACACCAAGCCAACACATCCAGGTCAAACTGTTTCAGCTGTTGCATATCTAATCTAAAATTACAAAGAACACTCAAGGAATGTGAAAGGTATTGTAGAGCTATAATTAGCTGGAAATTCTGAGGTCAGCACTTCTTTACTGCAAGACAGTGGTAGGCAGTCTAACAACTATAACAGTCAGTACGATGGTTGTACATCCCAGGATAATATTGCGTTGCATGCATACGTCAGAGATGTACAAATATAAACTAAATGAAGGTTTTAAGGGTTTCTTTTAAGTCTTGGTTTAGCTCATGGTTTACCTCTTTTTATTACTAAAACAGTTATAAACATGTTTTGTTTAGATGCTTCTTCTTTCCCTCTGCTACTTCTTCCTTTCCTTCATTTACCTTCTCAAATGGCAACCCACTCCAGTATTCTTGCCTGGAAAATCCCATGGATAGAGGAGCCTGGTGGACTATAGTCCATGGGGTCACAAAGAGTCAGACATGACTGAGCAACTAACACACACACCTCTATTAGACATCCTGAATCTACTTGTATTAGTACAATCTCTACACTGATAGAAACTTGAAATAAGCCCACACACAAAAATGGGGTTGCCAATCAAAAAATCCCACATATCTCTTCAGAGAACCAAAAGCATGCATTTTCAAGTTTGGGGATTCAATTTTCCAATCCCTACTGCATGAAACAAGGAAGATGTGATGGAAAAATAAGATACTGTACTTCTCTGATTTGAGACATCTTTTCTTTTTACCTTCATTCAAGTTATTCAGGCTTCATTAATGAAAATTAAAAGGACAATTAACAAAAGCAATAATATCTTAGCAGTGTTCTGTCCTAGGACATCACCGTTGGGAGAGGATCCCCCACTAGATTGGCTCCAGTGGAAAATAAATGAAGCTGTAAAGGAGAAAGATTCAGGAGGCAGCTACAGCAAGAAGAGTAGAGCAGGAACAACGGGAGCAACAGTGGTGCTTTGAGTCCAGGGCTAAACATTGGGCTGGCCAAAAAGTTTGTGCAGGTTTTTCTGTAAGATGTTATGGAAAAACCCAAACAAACTTTTTGGCCAACTCAATGCTCCAGCGTTTAAATGAGCCTTTCACCTCTGCCACAATCAGGTTATTAAAACAAGAAGTCACTGGAGAAAGGAGAGAACATCTCTTGAGAATACAATGAAGCAAATAAAAAAGACATGTATCAGATTAATAAATGTCTAGATCTATAATAAAACAGCAGTAATTATTTATTCTATTTAAGATAACTACTGATAATCTAATCCTTCTCATGTGCTAAGACTAGACTAAGGGCTTTCCTTGAATATCCTACCTATTCCCAGGCTTATGAACTAGGTAATGATCATCCCCATTATATACATAAGGAAGCCAAGATACAGAGATGCTAAGAAACTTATCCCAGGAGATGCATCTCGTAAATGGAATTGCCAAAAGTAGATCCTGGACTTTTCTCCCTCCAAGGCCACATTTGTGAGTTCTACTCTTCCTGCCTCCCACTGCAGAATGAGCTGAAAATATTAAGCCACTATGCTGAGATGTCCAAAGTGTCCTCAATATTTTTTTTCTAATTTGTTGTTTTCTTTTAAAAATGATAACACATATTTTGCACGACCATCTTCGAAGTGTGTCCTGCCATATAACTGCCAACCAAGGGCTGTCATGTAATGTTATCCTTTGTGTTTATGCTTGTAATTAAACTGACAATAAGAATTACTACTTTAATTGATGAATTTACATGGAAGAAAGGTAGGCTAAATGGACAAATATTGAATGCGTTTGTGGAAGGAGAAGACCAAATGGCACACTGGGGTGGAGATGAAGGTTTTATAGAGATTCAAACAGAGAAAAAGGGTAAGGAAAATGAGATATCACAAGTCACATAGCAGTACAGATGTACCAAATTCCAAAGAGTCTACACAATAGCAATCATGCTATATTCATATTGCAAGCAGAGATTTATTATCAGGAAAATGTTATCTGCCATATTAAATTAATGTTTTTAATTTCAATTGTATTGTTTACATTTCATTTGTACATTTCCAGTGATTTTCCGGTCTTAGAGGAACTAGAAACTTCCAGCAGTTGTGCTTGATCTTCTGTTTGTATATATTTAGGAAACATTATAATAAATATTTTGAGTCAATCATCAGGATTCATAATTATATGTATGCATCCTTAAAAAGGGTCCTCACTTTACTCACATATGAAATAAACTGCCTCAAGAATGGACAGGATGGTGAAAAGCTGATCAACAACATTCAACAATCTTTGTTGGCCTTGAAGCAAGAGGTGGTAGCCAGAGGGATAAAAAAATAAATAAATAAATAAGAAATGATGCTGAGAACCCTTGCAACATATACCCTTTTCATATATCACATACATCAGAATTGCCTCTGGAATCATTCAGAAATACAGATACTTGAATTTTACTTCAGATTTAATTTTTCAGTCTTAAGGACCATGCCTACTTACCTTCTAAGTTTCACAATGGTTCGATATGCCCCCCTCTTTTACCCAACTAATCATATCAAGCCAATGGACTAAGAAATGTAGAAATTTCTTAGAACAGTGCTCTCAGATGTTAGCATGCACACGGATCCACAGATCTGTTAAATGCAGGTTCTGATTCATTATGTCTGGGGTCAGCCCTCTGGTTCTCTGTTTCTAACACACGCCCAGGTGTCCCATGAACCACATTTTGAGTGGCCACGTCTCAGGAGACAGGGTGGTGGCCACTTCAGAGTAGACAGAAAGTGGACAAACCAGTTAAAACATAAGCCCACAGTTGTGTATCTTGAGTGTGATGTTTACATGAATGTATATATGTGACAACATGTCAAAGGATGATACACATAGGTGCATGCACACACGTGTCCATGCACACACGAGTAAAATAAGAAAATAATCTCAAAGTCTTTCTTTACTGACAGATGTTTTACAGTTTCTTTGCTGAGGGAGAAAGGGAAGTTGGACTTTTATACAAATATTCAGAATTTAAAGTTATAAAACAAATCGCACATTTGGGGCTACAAGACCTAAGATCTAAAAGAAAACAGGAAAGACATGTAGGTAAACTGAAAAGCAGGGCATTCCTTTTGAAACACAGTCAAACTTTAGGAAATTTTAAGAAAAGGAAGTGGGTTCCTGTCAGAAAATATTAAGGTGAAGGACATTAAGAGCCCAGATGGCGTAATGCTATCATGATGAAGTCATCAAGCTGTAGGAGCTGACCTGCTCTACCCTCTACTACCCCGCCTAACATATGGTCTTATTCTGCATTTCTTACTCAAACTTCAATCCTTTAACCTCCAAGGAGAGCACGGCCAAGAAAAGAAACAAGCAGGACCCTTGCCGCCCACAGCATGGTGAGCAGAAAATCTGGATTTTCTACCAAAGGCTATTTCAAATGTGTTACCTTCCTGCTGGAAATAATCTTTTGGTATGTGACACATATGTCAGTTCAGCATGCACACTCTACCCTAAAGAACAGGGAGGTGACAATTTTTTTAGAAGCCCAAATTGTAATATCTTAGGCTTTACAGTCTATAAGGTATCTGTACTCAACTCTGGCACTGTAGTGTGATATAGGCCATAGATAGTCTGTAAAGAAATCTGCATGGTTTTATCAAAAAACTTTATAAAACAGTGAGTGGAGGGTTCAGGATGGGGAACACGTGTATACTTGTGGTGGATTCATTTTGATATTTGGCAAAACTAATACAATTATGTAAAGTTTAAAAATAAAATAAAATAAAATAAAAACTTTATTTATAAGAACAGAGAGTCAACCCTTACTCAAGCTGTCTCACATAGCTCTCTAGAGGAAGTACAATTAGATTATGTATTTCGTGTGTTGGTCTGGAAAATCTAAATGGCATCCCTAAAACATAGAGCATGGTGGAGACAGAAGTGGGAGAGGCCTTCTAGCAGAAGGGATAAAAGACAGGTCTTGAGAACAGCATCTCACTATCACCCTCACTTCCTTCCTTAAATATCTTGTGGCTGTTGAAAAGACAGAGGGAGAAAGGGTACGTGGCAATAGTAGGTGCTATTAGGTGACATGGTGCCTCTACTTGAGAACCGCATGGCTGTTGGGTCAGCTTGCATGTTGTGTGGTAAACCCTACTCTCATGATGTGAGTCCAAGACCAGAAACCCCAATACTGGCACCATCAACCCTATACGTTCCAAAAGGGTCATTGAGTTTATCCGTACAACTCATTTCTTTACTGATAAGATCTAGAAAAAAGGAAATTTGTAAGTAAATTCCCTGAAGCCAACTAGACCAGATCTGTTGTACCTCCTCTACAGACGTATCTCTATCCTTGCGGAAAGAGGAATAGGCTATTAGATAGCAGGCAAGCTTCTGCAGTAGAATATAACCTGAACTTGGATCTTGTTTTGGGGCCTCTGAGTCCAGACATCTCAGGGTCTCATTGTAGCTGAAGCTGCTGCTGCTAAGTCACTTCAGTAGTGTCCAACTCTGTGCGACCCCATAGATGGCAGCCCACCAGGCTCCTCTGTCCCTGGGATTCTCCAGGCAAGAATACTGGAGTGGGTTGCCAATTCCTTCTCCAATGCATGCATGCATGCTAAGTTGCTTAAGTTGTGTCTGACTCTGTGCGACCCCCATGGACAGCAGCCCACCAGGCTCCTCTGTCCACGGGATTCTCTCCTACCATATATATTATAGCAGCATTACCTATGCCAGGCAGCAGACAATCTAAAACTGTGATGGCAGCAACTATGAGAAAAGTCATGCCATCCCACATCTGATAAAGACAATAACCAAAGAGTCTGAATGGGAGGAAGGAAGAGCATTTCTAAGACCAGGTGATTTCCTTCTGCAGCCTCCAATCATGGGAGGCATCCATCACCCAACAGGGAAAATCACTTGCCATATTTCCAGGGATGTGACTTCCAGCAATTCCTAAGCAGTTACAAAGATTTTATCATGTGGTTGTTTTTCATCGTTCAATCGTTGAGTCGTGTCCAACTCTTTGTGACCCTATGGACTACAGCATGCCAGGCTTCCATGTCCTTTACCATCTTCTGGAGCTTGTTCAAACTCATGTCCATTGAATCAGTGATGCCATTTATCATATGGAAAACAAGCCAAAGAGAGACTAGTGGAAAGTAGTTATGGTGGAAGTGATACGATAAACAAATCTACCCAATAGCAGACACACACACACACACACACACACATTATAATGACTACTTTGTCAAATAGGAAGAACTGAAGCATTATGGTCAAGGGCAGTCAAGTGAATTTGATAACTTACAAAATGACCAGATTACTTTAAAAAATCTCCTAACACTTGATTTACTTGGCCCTACCACTGCTTAAAGACACACCTTCAACCAGAGTTCATTTGGTTTGAATAGTCAGCTTGCTGTGCATTCTGTTGGTACAAACCTCCTCTTACTTTAGGCTTCCCTGGTAGCTCAGATGGTAAAGCGTCTATCTACAATTTGGGAGACCTGGGTTTGATCCCTGGGTCAGGAAGATCTCCTGGAGAAGGAAACAGCAACCCATTCCAGTATTCATGCCTGGAAAATCCCAAGGACCAAGGAGCCTGGTAGGCTACAGTCCATGGGGTCGCAAAGAGTTGGACATGACTGAGTGACTTCACTTTCACTTTCTTTCCTCTTACTTTAATTAGTGGCAATGGCCTTTGCAGAAGAAACATGGTTCTAGCTTTTCTATTCACTTTCACTCTCAAAAATCACATTTTCCCTTCTATCTCAGAACCTTCTTCTGAAGCCTATGGCAGACACAGCTTCTTTGACCATGGTACTCTACTCTACTACGCACAGACATGGCCTCAAATATTTCACAGTTTGGCAAAGGGTTCCCACAAATCGCTAAGTATTGGTGAGCGAAACCTGCATATTACCTAAGATCTAGTATCTTCCTTTCAAGCCCTTTATCTTCTGGTGAAGAAATTTTAGGAACATATAAAGGTGATAATTTTTCTAAGGCCAAGCAGATAGAAAGCGTCAGACCTACAACTAGACACGTGGTGCCCTGATTTTCAATCCAGCACTCTTTACATTTCACACTTTTTCTGCTTCTGTGAAAACCAGGCTCCTCCAGGACTTACAGATTAATCATTTCACCACAAAGAAAATCTCCATATTATCCGGCTTCTCCTTATAATGGCAGCAGAATGTTTACGCCACAGACAAAATGAATCACATGCTCTCTGATATCACCATGGCACCTGGTTCATTCTTCTTATACACTCTTCACAACACATGCAAAACAACCAGTTTATCTGTTGCCCCTAAACAGACCAGGAACTTCCTAAGGCCTGGACTGTGTCTTACTCACATTTTTATCTCCAGCATCTAGTACAGGGTTTGGAGCACATTTGGTACTGCCCAACCAGTCCATTCTGAAGGAGATCAGCCCTGGGATTTCTTAGGACTGATGCTAAAGCTGAAACTCCAGTACTTTGGCCACCTCATGCAAAGACTTGACTCATTGGAAAAGACTCTGATGCTGGGAGGGATTGGGGGCAGGAGGAGAAGGGGACGACAGAGGATGAGATGGCTGGATGGCATCACTGACTCGATGGACGTGAGTCTGAGTGAACTCTGGGAGTTGGTGATGGACGGAGGCCTGGTGTGCTGCGATTCATGGGGTCGCAAAGAGTCAGACACAACTGAGCGACTGAACTGAACTGAACTGAACTGAGATATAAGGACCATTTGCCCTCCATTTTACAAATGACAAAGGTGAAGATCAGAGGTTAGGAACTGTGTCCAAAGCTCTGTGTTGCGTTGTGTTCTGTGTTGTGTCCAACACAGCAAGTAATTCTAGAATCCAAACTAGAAGCCTATGATTTTAGGTATTACCTGATACTTTCCCTCTGAATATTTTTTACCATTCCTAGAAGAAACCAAGCTTTAAGATTTCTAGTAGCTCTGGGGGGAAAAAAAAAAAAACCTATTGGGATGGTTTATTGACTAGATTAATCAATTGACTACATTTTAAACAAAAATACTAAAGAAGCCCCTACATACTGATGCATAAATGAGACATGATGATACATACATGATACATAAAAGATTGAGTTCGTCATGTAATTTGGGGAACTTTGATGTGAGAAAGAACAATACATTAATGTTAAAAAGAAAGCAATATTAGGAGGGTGGAGGGTCCAATTAATGAGAAGATAAAATAAATGAACATGTATGGTTGATTTAGGCCAAGTGTGTATGTGTATGTGTGTGTGTGTAGTTCAAATAAGCATTATATTTTATCCTAATAAGGAATAATTATGAAAATTATTTTGGACATTCAATATTGAAAGTACCCTTCCCTTAACCATTTTCATTGTAGCAACAGAATAAAGAGTCAATGAGAGCAGAAATGCTAAAAAAAAAAAAAAAACTCAGAGAAATCTAAAGAGAGCATGAAAATGGCTATTTTGTAGGATTAAAACCCATGACTCATATACAGGTAATCTATCCCTCTTCACCTAAAGACAGAATTTTAAAAATGGGGAAAGGCAGAAGCCCTATGGTTACAACTAATTTTTTAAAAAGGATAGAAAATGTCCATGATTAACACAAGACCCTTCTGACTTCAAAATGCTAAAAGCCAGCAAAGCAACAAAAAGACCATAATACCAAATGTGGAGTTGAAGCTGGAGAACTAACTCATTATAAAGGTCTGGGGAATGGGAAAGGGGGTTGGGATGGATACACTCCAGTTCACAGCATTAATGCTGTCATACCAGTCTTTACATAATTTAGAGTTTGCATGTTTTACTTCAAATTTACTCCAGGCAAATAGAGAGGCGCTTTTGAAGATATGTGTGTGTGTGGGTGTGTGTGTGTGTGTGGGTGTGTGTGTGTGTGTGTGTATATATATATATATATATATATATATTTAAATATATATATAGTCTGTTGCCCTGAGCTCTTCCTGATATGTTAATTGGAAAATGTGTTACCTTCACTTAGCAAGTATTTACATATTAATTAACTTTGAGAAGACTGCAAACAGTTTACTCAATTGAAGGTGTTAACAATCTATACTCCTACTCGGATTCATAAGAAAAGGGGGCACCTGTGTACACATGATATTATCTAATTACTTGGCTGGAAAGGTGTACAGAATTTGCAATCCAGACACAGATTTCTGGCAACTCAGTGAGAGTTAGGGGTGTTTTTTAATAAAATGGCAAAATGGTGGATTTATTTTAATTTAATAATGTCATGGGGTTTCCCAGGGGGTGCAGTGGTGAAGAATCCACCTGCCAATGCAGAAGATGCAAGAGAATGCAGGTTCGATCCCTGGGTCAGAAAGATCCCTTGGAGAAGGAAATGGCAGCTCACTTGAGTGTTATCTGGAAAATTCCCTGGGTAGAGGAGCCTGGCGGGCTACAGTCCATGGGGCTGCAAAGAGTCAGACACAATTGAGCACACACATTCTTAATCATACAACATCATCATGAGGCACAGACACATATAAGATCAAAGGAAGCTTTCATCAAGAGTGTAGCTGATGGGAAAGACAATAAGTCCTAGTAACGGAACAAATTATGAAAAAGGGAGTGGGGGATGAGCAGATATCAAGATGGACAATGAAGAGGAGGCAGACACATGACAGACATGCTCTTGAGAGGAAAGAAAGGCTAGGGAGATGGAGGAGGATGTCAGAGAAACGAGGGATGGGATAAGAAGGAAAATAGGTTTCTATGTCTGTGTTCAGAGTGCCTTTAAGGCAAACATTTTCTCCTGTCTTTGATGAACCTACTAGTCTAAATTAATTTTAAGAATATGTAACTGAGTGACTGCAGGTGATTTAGGTTAAGTTTGAATAAAGAATACAGGATAATAATCCAAAATATTATACATCACTTCCTGTTTTCAAATGTGTTCACCCGGCTATAAACTTACAGGGCAGCAAAAATATTAAATAAATCACAAGAAGTTAGGAATTAGGCAAACCGTGTTATTATCAGAACTAACCAGAGTGATGTCATCCTTCAAGTTATGTAAGAATTCAGCTGGTTTTGCTGCATCCTAGAAAACTTAGGTTTCACTCTGAAGCATCCAATGTGACTGAATAAAGGTCATTATTGTAAAATTGGATGAGTGTGGCAGTGAGCAACAAGAGAGAAATTAGCACTGCTCCTCTGAACATGTTAGACTGCATCACGTCCACAGAGTAACAGCGTTCAGCGCAGCTCAGCCAACGTTCTGTAGGCACGCCCTGTGTGCCAGGCATGTATTCCTTACTGGACCCACAATATTACAGTCCCAGACCCAGGAGTGGCCACACAGGGTCTCTGGAAAGATGCTGAGGAAGAGATGATACATTCTTACATGATACCTCATACATTCTTGACGACCTAAAGAGCCTGAGGCCTGGCTTAATTTCAGCTCACCAGTGGCAAATCTTGAATTCTATTTCTAGTTCATGTAAAAGAAGATAAGAACTCTCTGAATATGATTTCCTTCCAACGTATGACAGGAACATGGATAAAAGTGTGTATGCCTACAATAATAATAATAATAACAGAGACTAACACTGACATTCTACACACTGGTGGCTCAGACAGTCAAGAATCTGCCTGCAATGCGGGAGATCCCTGGGTTGGGAAGGGAATGGCAACCCACTTCAGGGTTCTTGCCTAGAGAATTCCACAGACAGAAGAGCCTGGTGAGCTGCAGCCCATGGAGTTGCAAAGAGTCGGACACAACTGAGCAACTAACACACACACAGAGACGCTGGAGCAGGGCACCGCTCCCGGGGAGGCACGCATTTCCAGTTTCTAGGCGCTCTCTGGGGCACAGAGAAGTTGAACAACTTGCCCAAGGCCTGGCTACAAAGTGACAGCACTGGGATTGGAACTCCCACAGTTAGTTCTGTGCTTTTATTATTAGTTTTAAAGACATCACTCATCACTGCTTCCACCATTACTGTGTCTTTTCTGCAAACCAATGAAAACTGTCTAAGGACAGAGGAAGCAGAACAAGGGGTTATTGTTTTTAAAGGAGGGGGTAGAGAGAGTAAATCACACATAATACTCCCATAATATCTACTAATACCTAATACTGACATTTATTAACTGTCCTGAAAGAGTAAGAAACCAGATACGAACTTGAAAGCAAAGAAATGTGAAAAGTGGGAGATAGAAAGTCAAATAGTCAAATGTGCAAGTAAAAAAAAAAAAGAAAATAATGAAAGCTCTCTTTTGAGATTGAAGTATCTCCCTACAAATTTGCTCAGTACCTCCTGCGAGGAAACAATGGATTTCAGGCAGAAATTATGAAATCCCAGAGTGGGTCATTATTAGAATAGAGACAGCTGTGATATAGCATCCTCGATCGTCTACATTCAAGGCTCAAACTCAGGGGGAATATAAAGGCCCCTTTGTTAAAATAAAGCAATCATTTCTACCTTCATTAAAGAAAATATCATGGCATTAATCTATGGCAAAGTCCCATATGCTATAGCTATACCAGTGAATCTTGCTTTGGGGAGCTGTTATCAATAGCAAAAACTTATAAATAAAGCATAAATAATGCTTTAATAACATATGGCTTCACTGCATATGTTTATTTTGCTACCAAAATCCTTGCACTACCTCATCAAAACTGCTAAGAATCCTCTATAATAATTCCTTCCTAAACAACAACTTTAGGATAAATAAGTGAATAACATGAAAATGCACAGATATGAACATTTATTTATATATATTCTAAATATCTCCCAGGCTGTGTATTTAAAATAGAAAGAAAAAAATGTCTGACTCTTATGATCTTGAGTATAACATTGACATAAACTATGGAAATGTGGGTTCTATAAACTCATAAGCTTATAATGTCATGTAGGGCTACTTTGGCAACTGTGGATATAGGAAAATAGAGACAGGGTTAAATGAATACTTATCTTCATTTTCAAAACATTCTGTACCTTCTTTTGTATATTTAACATATTTGTTAACTAATTATTCATGACGGTTTAGTGCCTGTCTAACCCCACTTGGCAAGGATTGCATTGATCATACTCATGAGTATCTTTCCAGCTTTTATGAAATTTTAGTAGCTATTCAATAGATGCTTGTTGAATGGCTGATCGAATAAATGATGAATACTAAATACATTATAACGGTGTCCTACCTCTCCTAGACTGGGCTCCAGATTGAGAAACAAGGTTCTGAATCAGAGACTGAGAGATCCAGAGCTTTTACTAAGAATTGTAAGAAGGTGGGACTTCCCTGGAGGTCCAGTGGTTAAGACTTCACCTTCCAATGCAGGGGGTGAGGGTTCAATTCCTGGCTGGGAAGCTAAGATTCTTCATGTCCCATGGCCAAATAACCCAAAACATGAAACCGAAGCAATATTGTAATGAATGCAATATAGACTTTAAAAATGGTCTACAAAAACAAACAAACAAAAAAGAGTTACAAGAAGGCAAAGGATTCCACATAAAATACGAATAGTGAAGAAGACTTTTCAGCATTGCATACCCTAATGCTTGGGAGCAGATGGGTAACTAAGACCTGAGGAAAGGTTGAGACTATTGCATATTAGGGATTTACTCTCTCCTCTATGGGGCTTAAGATACTTATTTTAAAAAGAAAACACTTTGCTGGTCAAACAAAACACATTTATGGGCTGAATTTGGCCAAGCTGTTTGCAATTTCTTAGAATTCCCTTGCTTGGTACTCTTTAGCTCTGGGCAACTTCTAACTTATTCTCCTTTACTTTCCCTTTCCCATTATCCTTAATTCCTTTCTAGATCCCCTTAGAATCGAAGAGAAATGATTTTTGAGCCTTATCTACTGAATAGCAATTTGTACCCCCGAGAGGGCCCCTCCCAGGTCTCTGGGACCTGGTCTGTGTCGTACTTTACACAAAGGTAAACCTGAATTATGCTGAACTTGCATTGCTGGATTTTTCTTGAGTGTCTCTTTTCTAAATTAATTTTGATTGGAGTATAGTTGTTTTATAATGTTGTGTTGGTTTCCACTGCAGAGCAAAATGGATCAGCCGTACATATACATGTATTCCCCTCCTTTTGGACTTCTTTCCCATTAGGTCACCTCAGAGCATTAAATCGAGGTCCCTGTGCTATCCAGTGCCTTCTCCTAAGTTATCCATTTTGTGCATAGCGTCAATAGTGTACGTGCGTCAATCCCAGTCTCCCAATTCCTCCCACACACCCCTTCCCCCCTTGGTATCCATATGTTTGTTCTATCAATGGTGTGGTGAATTCCTAGCCACTTGTCTAATGACTTTGGAATTTGGCCTTGTTCCTCTGTGTCTTTAAATTGGCCACTTACCAAAGTGAAACCTGCCTAGATGTCCTTCTTTCCATAATAAAGAGAAGCATTTGGCCAATTGGGCATACCCTGTGTCCAGATGGAATACTGTTTCGTTCAATCAGAAATTTAGAATGTAGAATGTTCTTATGAAGTTAATGTGATATTTCTAAGTTACTTTGAATTATTTCTGTCATAGATATTAAGATATTTGAGTCATTGGGAGTCAGGAAATCCAAGATTCTTTTTTCTCAATAATAAACCTCATTGATTGGATTCCCCCTTTTTCTTCTCCCTTTCTGGTGGATTCCAATGAGATTAAGTATATATCCTTCTCCCAGCTTTGGTGCCTGAAAGTGATGACTTTTTTATATACAGAGAGCTCTGGGTATATTCTGGAATCTCTTCTGGGTTCAGAGACTAGTATCTAAAACAATCTTAGCATAATAAGAAGGAGGCGGAAGAGATGCTACTGACCAGGATTCTTGCTTTGTTCCCTCCTCTGACCATCTATTCCTTCCTCTCACTCTCTAAATACATACAGAGTCAGTCTTGAGAACAATAAACTTTGTAATGAAGCGCTGACAGCACATCCCCATTTAAGCTAACAGCCTTACTATGCGCTCTACCCCTGAGCAGGCTGTTTTAATTAGGAAGACGGATTTGGGAGTTTATATGTTCTGTTGTGCTATAATTTCTGCCTTTACAGTAATTTTCTCCTGCTTTTCACACTATAATGTGCCATAAATCCTAGTTAGGCTGTTTCACTGGCCTGTTGCTAGTCAGAGTCAATATTTCAGGCCTTTTGTTGCCATGGCAACCTTCTGCGGTACTCCTGTTCACTGGAATGTGATACAGTCTCCTGGGGAAATTACTATGGACTTGATCATCACATGGACTCAGGCCCCCTGATGCACCAATTCTGCCCCATCTCTCTCTACCTCCCACCGACTGCTCCCAGCTCCCACTTTGTGTGTGTACATGTGCGGGCACACACACAAGCACATGCATATAGATTTTCCAGGGCAGATACAAGAGCAAAGAAAGCAAACAAACTAACGGAAGTAGCAGCCTTTCTTTCATCCCTCATGAAAGAGGAAGCTTAGAAAGTCGGTAAACTTAGACAGTTTTAAAGCTTAAACAAACCATGCACGCATCTCATAGCTTTGCTGTATCTTCACCCTTTGTTCTTGCCTCGTATTTTCTTTCTCGTGCTTCGTTGCCATAAGCCCTTCATACATTTTAAAATCTCAGTACATTTCTTTCAAAATTTAATCATGCTGTGAGCTCCTAGCTTAAATCCATTGCCCCCTACCTTTCATTAGAGATACTCAAAACCTACTTGTCTTTCATTTCCAAAAGTTTTTTTTTTTTCTTTCTAATTTCTCTTTACCTTTACCTTCTATTCTTACAGCTTTCCTTACTCTTGAGAATCCTTTGGACTGCAAGGAGATCCAACCAGTCCATCCTAAAGGAGATCAGTCCTGAATGTTCATTGGAAGGACTGATGCTGAAGCTGAAACT
>NW_011494773.1:3814433-3830837 GCF_000754665.1 Bison bison bison | reverse complement strand
TGGACTGCAAGGAGATCCAACCAGTCCATCCTAAAGGAGATCAGTCCTGAATGTTCATTGGAAGGACTGATGCTGAAGCTGAAACTCCAATTCTTTGGCCACCTGATGTGAAGAGCTGACTCATTTGAAAAGACCCTGATGCTGGGAAAGATTGAAGGCGGGAGGAGAAGGGGACAACAGATGATGGGATGGTTGGATGACATCACTGACTCTGTGAACGTGAGTTTGAGTAAACTCCGGGAGTTGGTGATGGACAGGGAGGCCTGGCGTGCTGCAGTCCAGGGGGTCACAAAGAGTCAGACATGAGTGAGCGACTGAACTGAACTGAGTAGGGGGAAGCATATAACTAGTAACCAGTAGCTATGCACACACCGTACAACATCTCTGTGGCTCATTTTCTTAAGTCTAGAAACAACAGTACCCATTCCAAAAGGTCTCTGTATAGCCGCAGTCAAATGAAAATGATAGTTATGAAGAAATATTGAAAAGCAGTACCTAGAGACCAGATGCAAACTGGATGCATTGTGGCTAATTTATACTAATAAGTATAATTAAAACCATGAAGTCCTATTCTTTAGCTGCAACTCTCCACAAAAGTTTTAAGAGCCCAGTTGCGCAGCCTAGTTATCTGAGTGAAGATCTGAATACAATTGAGGAGATGACAGAAAAGGAGGATTTTTGTGTCCATTTTCTATTTTCTACCTATCTACACTTTCCTCCAGCCACAGTACATCCAGTTTGCACCTGGTCTTGCCTTTGGGCCACAAGGAAGTCTTTCTAGCATGTGGTAGACACACTGAATTTCACACATGTTGTACCCAGGACAATTCTCAGAGCTGCACTCACCATTTCCCATGTGCAGGGATCAAAGTTATAGCGGAACAGAGCCTGGCATACAAAGCAGCAAGTTCTATCCCATAGCTTTAGATGATTATGCATGGAAAGTGAGATGATTACCCAGGCAGGAAGCCCTGAGCCCATTTTTCCATGCAAACTGGAGAACATGGCTCATGATGTACTTTATTGCACTGCACCCCAGTTACAACAGCTGCTTTTGAGACAGAGGCAGAATGAACAAGACATGTGAATTACTAAATGAGATGACAGGGGTGAAAGGGTTCAAAAACGCTTGTTCCACTGGGTCTCCTGCTCTCTTCCAGTCCTCTCTTCTTTTTCTACCACTGAACTGCCTCATTTCACTATTTCCAAGGCTTGCATTCCTTTTGACCCTCAGTCTTTGGAGATGCCATTTATCAAATGACAATTTCACTTGTCTGCTGGAGAGGCATGTCCTCATCACTGGCCTGGGAGTAAGGAGGCCTGAGCTCGTGTCCACTCACATATCTTCTAATCACTGACTATGACCGGATAATTCATTTCACATTTTCAAGGTCCTGAGGCTCCTCATTTCTAAATTGGAGAAAGTGAAATTCGCTCAGTCATGGCTGACTCTTTGTGACCCCACGGACTGTACAGTCCATGGAATTCTTCAAGCCAGGATACTGGAGTGGGTAGCTTTTTCCTCCTCCAGCAGATCTTCCCAACCCAGGGATCAAACCTAGGTCTCCCGCATTGCAGGCAGATTCTTTATCAGCTGAGTCACAAGGGAAGCCCCTAACTACATTGGAGAAAAGTGGGATAAATAACATAGCCTCCAATGTGTCTCCTGATTCTTCCTGTCAGTGGTTTTACAACTCCAATATTATGGAGCCTGGTCTCTATTCCCCAAACACATAAAATAAAGCATCTAACATGATTTACTTTTTTTCTAGTAGCTAAATCCTCCCCCAATCCCCAAAGCAGGTGAGGGATCCAAATTAGTGATCCTTAGTACCTACTATATTTTTCTCTCACATTATAAACATTTATTTAATTTGGTATTTATATAACTAGCAATTATTAAATTTAATTAATGCATTGAATTAATTGCTGGCTATTCTTCTGTACAGGAAGCTTTATGTGGCTCTGACTATCTTGTCCATAACTGCATCATCAATGCCTAGCAGAGCACGTGACACACAGCGGCATTCAGTAGGGGACTATTATACGAGTGAGTGCGTGAATAAATGAATGAGTGAACAAAAAGACCATTTAAGTTCACTCCGAAAATCTTTTAGTTTGACTTCTAAGTTTAAAACAGAGGCAAACAGCTAATAAATACATTTTTGAAAAGTGAATAAGGCATTTCTGCCAAAAGCTTTCATCTGACCAATTAAGGAGGGTGAGGGGACTTCCTTTCTGGGCCTGGGATAAGATAGTATGCACAGTTAAGACCCAAAATATGATTAACTTTACTTTTGCTCATTTGTACCATTAAATATAACCTCTCTTTAAGTTAGTACTGTCTGATAGATGATATGCATTTTTTGACCCCAATTTTGTGCTTTTTACAGCTGTAAAATAAATTGTTGCTTATCTCTTAGGAGTTAGATTCTTCTCATGAATATGCATGTGCTTTGCACATTGTTGAGTTTAAAAATCACCTAGCAAAGTGCTTGCTGTAGAGTTGGTATTTTTAACTGTTGACTAAGTGAGAAATACATGAATGAAAAAAAATTTTAAACGGTGTGATTATCACAAGAGTAATAATATTTATAGTTTCCCCCTCAATCCCATCAAGAAAACAAAAATCATTTGTACTTATCCACAAATATACAGAATGGTCTCTTTTAAGCGGGGCAGTATGGAGGAAAACTCGCCCTGGTTTTGAGATCCAGGGTGCTGGTAGGACCCTCTTGAACAAGCCGGTACCTCTCTGAAGAGAGCTGGAAGATCAGCACCTCCCGGGAAGCACTGTTGTAAGGGCCACATGAGAAAGCAGTGGGATGAAGAACCTCTGTGGGCTGTGAAGCATTGCAGGAAAGTCCATCATTAAAAAGGGAGCGGATGCTATTCTTTTCCAAGAAAGGAAGATTTCCTGGGAGAAATTGTAGTTTATCTCAAAGTCAGTGGTTCTCAAAGTACAGCGCACGGCAGAACAGTCCAGAAGGTTTGTTAAGACAAATCGGTCCTCCTCCTCCCCACTCACTGCCAAATTTCAGTCAGTAACTCTGGAGGATGAGAGAATTTGCATTTCTAACAAGTTCCCTGGTGATGTCGATGCTAATGCTGTCTGTCCAGAGATGACACGGTGACTACCACTGTACTAAGAATGCAGACAGACTGCTCCCAGGGACTAGGGGACGGACATAAATCTACAGCTCAGGCCAGGGGGAGACAAGAAGGAGCCATGAGGCTCGAGAGAACCTGGAGAGTGCCTGTCCTCCTTAGAGTCGTTCGAACCCCAGATTTATTTTAGAACACTGGACTGAACAAAACAGGTCTACAGGTAGGATCTGGCCTTGCAAGAGCCGCTTCTTAAATCATGGAGTAAGACTGCAAAGAGGTTACACAAGACACTGGTGCCTGGATACCTATTGGCGCTGCCTGTGAATTCCTGCATCTGATGCCTGAGAATTGCTAGCTGCTGCTGTTGCTAAGTTGCTTCAGTCGTGTCCGACTCTGTGCGACCCCATAGACGGCAGCCCACCAGGCTCCCCTGTCCCTGGGATCCTCCAGGCAAGAACATTGGAGTGGGTTGCCATTGCCTTCTCCAGTGCATGAAAGTGAAAAGTGAAAGTGAAGTTGCTCAGTCGTGTCCAACTCTTAACGACCTCATGGACTGCAGCTTACCAGGCTCCTTCATCCATGGGATTTTCCAGGCAAGAGTACTGGAATGGGGTGCCATTGCCTTCTCTGAGAATTGATAGCAGGACATCACAAACACTGCAACCTATACAATCCAATGGGTGATTGAGAGTTTCATGTTTACCCTGAAATTGTGTTCAGTAACAATCTCTGTCCTGTTCATAAACGAGACACACAAGAAGACAAGGAGAATATAGGAATGCGGTTACATAAACAGAAGTAAGTTCAAAATAGGAACTTCAACTGTCAAAGGGCCTGGAGGCTCAATGAAAATAATACACTCTGATATTTCTGTGGTTTTCTTCTCCCTGAGAGATACCAAATGAGAATGAATGGACCTGGCAAGCTGAGATACCGTGCACACACCCAGAATGGCCAGTGTCCCAGTTTCAAAGAAGGTCATGACAAATGTGTTGACTGAGGTCTAAATCTAAAGTTGACTGAGGTGCAAGCTGTGCTTTTTCTACAAGAAATGTGTAAGTGCAGACTGAAGAACAGACTTTGGGGATTTTGGGTTGAATTCCAGCTCCTAACTTATCTCCTGTAAGTTACTTAAACTTGCTGAACTAGTTTCTCATCAATAAAATGGAAGAATATTCACTACAAAGGCTATTGGAAGGATAAGATTAAAAGGAAAAAAAGGGCCTAGGACAGGACTTGGCACATAGCAGACTGTAATCTAAAATGCTATTTTGGATACCATAGTTCTAAGAAAATATAGCAGTGGTCAGACCCGCACCCATGTAGCCATTCTAGAATCTCTACATGGACACTGTCCCTCGTTCTCTGAACAACCATGACATACCATGTGTGAACCTCATAAAGTAAGCCCCCTAAAGATAAGATCTTTAATGGATATACTGGGCTTAATAGTATCTCCCTAAAACCCATGTCCAACTGGGATCCCAGAATGCAACCTTATTTGCAAACAAGGTCTTTGCAGATGTAGTTAGGATGAAGTCATACTGGATTATTGTGGGCCCCAAATACAGTGACTGGCCTTCCTATAGGGTTTTGCAAGCACACACACATACACACGCGTGCACACACACACAAAGCAGGACATGTGATGACACAGGCATAGACTGGAATGACGCATTTGCAAGCCAAGGAACACAAGCAACGCCAGCAGCCACCAGAAACTAGGAAGAGGCAAGGAGGGATTCTCCTCTACAGGTTTCAGAGAGACGGTGACCTTGCCACTACTTCGAATTTTGGACATCTGTTTTAATTTGCTACCCTGGCCCTAGAGAGCTAATATAAGTGGTCATATATGATAAAGGTATCTGCATCTGTCATAGCACTGAATACAATACTTTCAAAGAATAGATGCTTAATAAATATTTGTTTCATGAATCATTGCTTGGCTTTTTAGTTCTGGAGCTGAAACTGATCTGCACTATTTTCTCATCTACGAGCTGGTCCCTTGCTCCCTCACATGTCCTCTGTGGACCTCTGGAAGCCGAGCCACACTCCTTGCTCTCTTGTATGCTCATGTGAGGCTCAGGGGTGAATATGTAGTCACTTCCCAAAATGATCACTGACTCCATTATATTCATTCCATGAAAGATGTTACAATACTTTGGACATTTTTGCTTGCTTTTTTTTTTTTCCTTTTTTTTGTTACTTCCAGGTAGGACAAAGGTACCTACCTTGAGTAAGGGTTTATGTATAACGTGACCATTCCTGGGGAACTGTGGAGAAGCCAATGTCATCAATGAAAGTGTGCATGTATGCTCAGTCACTCAGTTGTGCCCGATTCTTTGTGACCCCATGGACTGTAGCCCACAGGGCTTCTCTGTCTGTGGAATTTCCCAGGCAAGAATACTGCAGTGAGTTGCCTTTCCCTTCTCCTGGGGATCTTCCAAACCCAGGGATAGAACCCACATCTCCTGCATCGCCTTCATTGGCAGGCACATTCTTTGCTGTGGAGCCACTTAGGAAGCCCACACAATGAAAATGTATTGAGATTATTTTTCAGCAGCAAAACAAGTTGTCTTTGGGAGCCATGTAGAGGACTGGGGAGCTCAGATTTCCATGAGAAGGAATATTATAAGGGTGACATATTAGTAGCTAAGAGTCAAGGTTTTTGCTTGGGCTAAAACTAGACAAGTTAATGAGATCAATCCTTGGAGCTGCAAAGACCCAGCATGTGGACCACACACTTGAATATTGAGAAATTATTAGAGTGTGAGATTGGGAAATGCACAGCTGCTTCTACTGACTTGGAAGAAGCCAGATGCTTCCAGAATTCTGAGGAGGCTGGGCTCTTTAGAGGCCTGTTCTAAGGAACTGTGTCAAAGCTATCTTCTTTGAGCATTGCTGAAACCTCAGCTTTCTGTCCAGACTGGACCAGCTTAAAAGTCTCCCATCATGTTTCTCTTCTACTTATTTCTCAGCAATTAAAAAGGACAAAATAATGCCATTTGCAGCAACATGGAAGGATCTGGAGATTATGAAACTACGTAAGTCAGACAGAAAAAGACAAATATCATATGATGTCACTTGTATGTGTAATCTAAAAGAAAATGATACAAATGAACTTATTTACAAAACAGGAACAGATTCACAGACTTAGGGAACAAACCTATGGTTACCAGAGGGGAAAGGTGTGGGGAGGGAAAGCCTGGGAGTTTGGGACTGACATGTACATGCTGCTATATCTGAAATAGATAACCAACAAGGACCCACTACATAGTACAGGGAACTCTAATCAATTTCTGTAATAACCTAAATGGGGAAATAATTCAAAAAACAGATACATATGTATGTATCTATTGAAACACTTTGCTGTGCACCTGAAACTAACACTGTTTATCATCTATACTCCAATATAAAATAATTTTTTTAAGTAGCAGAATTATTTAAATGGATGGAAATTGGGAACAGGCAGAAAGTCAAGAGTTTTGCTAGAAACATGATTTCCAAGCCTCTAGGAACCTCAAATGATTTTTACATTTTCTGTTGTAGCTTTTCCATTGGCAGAAGCTTTTTCATTGCATCTTTTCCATCTTCTATATGCTTACCTCTCTGAGATATGTGAAGAATAAGTGAGTTAGTGTGTCTGGGGCTCAGTGATCGTGAGATAAGAAGTACGATTCAAGTTCAAAGGGTTTCATTTTTTAAAAACTATTCATTCAGATCCTTCTCTATAGATTTGTTGCTCAGTTGAAGTATCTTAAAGCAACTTCCCAACATGGCATTCTAAGAGGGTCCTAGTACTATGTGAGTGATTTAAATGAGGAAGAGGGGGCTGGTTAGTTTGGAGCTTGGCCTTGGAAATTGCACAAGACACGAACAATTGTACAGAAGAACACACATAACACTGCTTGAGGCATGGTTTCCTATCCAGAAACTACACTTGTATCCATTCATGTAAAATTGGGAGGAGGGAAAGAAAGATATGAGTCCAGTTCACAGAGTGCTCTAAAATTGGAGCTTCCCATCAATTTAATTTCACTGTTTGGATCCCTGATGAAAGCTGATGGATGTGGTTAGCGCAAAGGGAGAAAGGGAAGTGTCACAGATGAGCCCAGGGTTCTTATTGAAGACTGAATGTGTAAACTGAAATCTGACTGGTAAATCAGATGGCTGACCTACTAGTCAAGTACAGAATCTCATTATGCAAGAGACGTTGGAGATGTTGTCTTAATACTTCATTGGGATTCAATGGAAATTCACAATTTGATTGACCATGCTGTCAGCTGGTGAGTTTCAGCTACGAATTTTCTGCCTGTTGTCAATGTGCTTTCCTAGAAGATATGAAAGGCCAGACCCTGATCACTCATAGACCGCCAGTGTGGCCACAGGGCCTCTGTCCACGCTCTTCCCATCACCTCTTCATTCCATGCCAGGAAGGCACAGTAACATCTAGGTCAATTTCATGGTTTCCGAGGCTTGAGGTCTTATTCTTTCCCCAAACTAAGGAAGACCATTGTTTTGTGATTATACTCAGGTACTAAACATGCCTTAAGATTTCTGCTTTTTAATTTTGGAGGCTATTTTTCAGGCTTATATCTACATCACCTGTGATGTAGATACCAAATCACAAAGTTCAGGAGAAACAGAGATGCAAAACTCCATTGACTGACGGAGCAATGTGTAGGTCTCAAAGGGTTTCTAGTTCATTTGCTCATTCACATGTTCATTCATTCATTAACAAACTTTTATTGAGCACCCACAAAAATGATTAACATATGTTGTTACCAATAAACTTATAGTTTAAAAGAAGAAATAATTGACACAGGATTATAGGCAAGATAAGTATAGACAGAAGTCAGTGTGAGGGTGTAAAGGAGGCAATGGTCCATTCAGGTTCTGGGATGAGTTCTGGGAGGGGCTTTGTGAGCTTTATACTTAATGACAAGGTACCACTTAGCTCAAGAACTACATATGTTCAAGAGGAGAAAAAAAGTGAAGAGGGAAAGAGAAATCCCTCTCTTTAAATTCACCTATTTTAAATTATGTTCTGTCCCTAGAGCACCTTTCTATTATATTTCTGAGACAACTGCCTCTGGCCTTCCTAATACCTCCCTCCCCAAGGAGATCAGCTGTCTCTTCCCTTTATATTACACTAGGGGTCAGAAAACGAATCTCTCTTTCATTCCTTGAAGGTGGATTTTCTTTCTTCAGTGGGAAAATGAGGTTTAATAAATAGTGCATTGACTAACGGACAGTAACATGAAAGTAGGTCTCTCCAAGATTTCCTCTATTAGGCCAGATACGTAGGAGTTTCAAAACAGGCAGAGTTAAAAGATGCCCTTTTCTGACATGAATTATTACTATTGATGATTTGTTTGTGTAAAATGAAGTAAAAGGATTCACACAGGATGGGCTCACCAGGTTCAACATAAACAAGCACACTCCTGGGAGGAGTCTCCTAGATTCTACAGATGCTTATTGTATGGACGCCCTTCCTTCCTCTCTTATCTTTGTCTGTGCCCAGGCTTCATGAGAGGTTCTCAAGCAAAGCAGATTGATTATTTCACGGAGCCTTCTGAAAACACAGATGCTGGGGTCATTCTGGACTTAGTGAATCATGGTCAGGGCTGGTGAGACTCAGGTTATTAAAAAGCTCTGTAAGTGATTCTGATCATCAATTAAAGATGAGAGTACATCTGTCCTACCCAAATTTCAGAGTCTGTGAGGCACATGTTTTTATATATAAATGCATATCACACCAATAATGTGCAAAATATACCTTTCAGATATATTTGCAATTTCATGTATAAATATATCAGAAAATATACATATGGATCTATAATTATGCAAATATTATCCATATTGTGTTCCACATATTAATATATGCAACATTATAGAGCTTTATCTCATTTAAGTTGATATCCATATAAAGATTATTAGTGTATTTTAAAATCACGGATTCTGTCAGAAGAACTGTTATAGAAAAATAAAATCAATTTTCTATAAAATATGTCAATATATATGCACATATACATGGTAAATAAATGTAGCACGTATATATATATATGAGTTTATATATATGCAAATAAATACAATTCTTCAAAATTGTCCTAGCAGTCATTTTTCTCAGTAATGTTTTATTGCTAAGAACAAGAAAACCCTTGTACAGATCTGGTTTCTGAACCACTAATAAAATTTGTTTTACTGTTTTATATTCACATCCTGCATTTCATTAAATGTGCACACACACAAATACACACACACCAGCTTTCCTTAGAATTATCTGTAAATGGTTTTTGATGGTTTATCAATCTCAGAAACATCCATGAAAGGATACAGTTTTGCTTTCACAGAATTAAGTCGAGAGAAAGTACCAATGCTTCTGGAATCACATCCTTTGTGTACGAAACAAGGCAGTAGTTTTATAAGTTTTCAGGTTCACAACCCTCTGCTAATAGTTAGATGAAAATTATAAATATTCCCAAATGATGTGTGGGACTCTGTAGGTCAGGTCCTGGAGCGTAGGGTTTGAATTCTTGCAGAAAGATATCTATCTCTGCAGAGGGTACCTGTGCAGAGGTCTCCCTGTGCTTTCCCACAGCAATTAGCAAGATGCTCTGCTCAGAGATGCTATTAACTGGCTCCTTCTGTTGCGTATTGAATGGTGAATATTATGAGATGAGATGGTGGCTAAAGCTAAAGTCTATAATAAACACTAAATAACAGGAACAAGTGAATTTATTGCCCCGGTTAAAATGGCTAGACACAGAGGCATTGGGAAGAATGTGGGCTCTTGAGCCAGACAGCACAGCATTTACATCTCATCCCAGCCATTTACCAAGTAAGTGACCTTGATGGAGCAAGTCAGTTATCACCACGGATTCTCAGAATCCTCATAAATAAAGGAGGAATAATACAAATGGATAGATTTTGTACTAAACAGTAAATGCACAGTGAGTTAAAAAAAACCTGCCTGCCTGGTAAAATCTCCTGGGACGCTTTTACACCTGATCTTAGCCAAACGGTTAAGAAGGGATCCTGGGGAGCTTTTAAAAATACCGGTATTTATATTATATTTACACAAGTTGACGTTTAAGAAATGCTGATGCCAAGTCCCCCTCATGGCTTTAGAGATTATGATTTAATTAGCCTGGTGTGGGTCCTGGCTATCAGGGTTTTAAAATGCTTCCTAGGTGAGATTGATAGGCAACCCAGGTTAAGAACCACTGAGATAACTAATGTAGGTAAATACCATCTCAATGCTTTATTATTAATAGGCCTTCAACAAATATTACCTTGAAGCTGCCTGGGTGAAAACCCTATTCTGGGTTTTACCAGACTGTGACTTGCAGCAGGTTCTTTCAATTATCAGCACTTCGATATCTGTATCTGGAAAGCTAAGGTAATAAGTAAGTGTGTCTACTTATTAATCTGTTGTGAGAAATAAAAGATATTTCACACATATTTCATAACATGGTGGCAGATGAAATTGGATTGTGGCTGTTATTTTTATTATTATCATTGTCACCTCCACCTCCTTCTGACCCCAGAACTAATCTCAGTCTTTTGTGGGCTCTTTACACATCTTAATTGAATAAGACATTAATAATAATGTAAATGATGATGCCTTTCAATGCAATATGGAAAAGCATTTCAATATCTTTTTTCTTTAGATTTTCCTATGTGCCTCAAAATAAAAATTTCTCCTAATACTGCTATTTGTTCTTACAAAATATTTTTATCCAAACTGTACCATGATAACATGAAGTAACTAATGTCATCAACTAACTTTTAAGTCAAAATTTCTGATGACTAACAAACTCTGGAAAATTCTTAAAGAGATGGGAATACCAGATCACATAAACTGCCTCTTGAGAAATCTGTATGCAGGTCAGGAAGCAACAGTTAGAACTGGACATGGAACAACATACTGGTTCCAAATAGAGAAAGGAATACATCAGGGCTGTATATTGTTACCCTGCTTATTTAACTTATATTCAGAGTACGTTATGCTAAATGCTGGGCTGGAAGAAGCACAGGCTGGACTCAAGATTGCCGGGAGAAATATGAATAACCTCAGACATGCAGATGACACCACTCTTATGGCAGAAAGCAAAGAAGAACCAAAGAGCCTTTTGATGAAAGTGAAAGAGGAGAGTGAAAAAGTTGGCTTAAAGCTCAACATTCAGAAAACTAAGATCATGGCATCTGGTCCCATCACTTCATGGCAAATAGATGGGGAAACAGTGGAAACAGTGTCAGATTTTATTTTTTTGGGCTCCAAAATCACTGCAGATGGTGACTGCAGCCATGAAATTAAAAGACACTTGCTCCTTAGAAGAAAAGTTATGACCAACCTAGATAGCATATTCAAAAGCAGAGACATTACTTTGCTAGCAAAGGTCCATCTAGTTAAAGCTATGGTTTTTCCAGTAGTAATGTATGGATGTGAGAGTTGGACTATAAAGAAAGCTGAGCACCGAAGAATTGATGCTTTTGAACTGTGGTGTTGGAGAAGACTCTTGAGAGTCCCTTGGACTGCAAGGAGATCCAACCAGTCCATCCTAAAGGAAATCAGTCCTGAAAATGCATTGGAAGGACTGATGTTGAAGCTGAAACTCCAATACTTTGGCCACATGATGCAAAGAACTGATTGATTGGAAAAGACCCTGATGCTGGGAAATATTGAAGGTGGGAGGAGAAGGGGATGACAGAGGATGAGATGGTTGGATGGCATCACTGACTCAATGGGCATGAGTTTGAGTGAACTCCGGGAGTTGGTGATGGACAGGGAGGCCTGTTTTGCCGCAGTCCATGGGGTCACAAAGAGTCGGACGTGACTGAGAGACTTAACTGAACTGAACTGATCCTAGTCATAATTACTATACAAAAATCGCAACATAAATATTATACAAAAATAGCAAAAACCAGTCAATGAATGTTTTAACAAATTCCAGTAATATCACTGTATCTAGGTCAACTTTGTTTGCTGATTTTTAGACAATAAATATCCTAAATTTTAACTCTTGCTTTAATCAATATGTGCTTTTAATGTCCTTTTCCTCTTAATTGCCTACTAAATTTGTTCTTCTTGGTAACAGACTTTTTAAAGAGCAGTCAATCTCACTGAATCCATTACACACATAAAACCTTTATTTAGAAGAGAGTGTATTTCATCTCTCCCATTTCTTTATCCTACACTTCTATGAAAGACTTTCTATTTTGCTGCCCTATTTCTTCCTGTAAATGGTAACTGGAATATTCTGCTTTGCTTTCTTGCCCTCCTCTTCTTTTCTGGGGCACAGCCTTCTTTATATGTGTTCTCCGCTCTCTGTGTTATTCTGTTTCACAGTACGGTAATTTGCTCTGTGGTAATTACGTGCATTTGGATACACCAGCATCGTGTGAGCAAGCCTCTATTCTTATGCTACCTAGAATAACAATTATGAGTCAGGTTCCTTATTACCTAGAATAAAAAGATTACTTGCTGAGTATTGAAGAAAACCCCTCTTCTCTAGGAGGCAATATAGGACATATGTTTTTAAACTCTTTCTTCTGGGGAAAAAAAAAAGCCAGCATCCACTTTTTCCTAAAACCAGAATGCTGAGGTAGACAGATGTATTATGATATGCTTTGTTGAAAAGGGGACCCAGCATTTGCAATCACTTTGTAGAAACCAATGCAATTTCATGGCAAATTATTAGACATGACCGATGGGGTAATGGAGAAGGTGTGAATCTATGTAATTCTCATCAATTTTTTCTAGAGCCAAGTCCTAATGGCTTCTTCTAAAAAAAAAGAAAATCTGAGACTACCTACATTCCGGCAGTTGGGTAGTTGAACATTCAATTAGAGATTGTTTGACTGCCATCCCAATCTCTTCCAAGTTACACAGTACATATTTTGGTTTTATGATTCTCTTGACATCCCTGAAAGACACTATCTATTTCTATATTGTGTTAGATAATAATACTATTTGGAGAATATTTTATGGTTTTTTGAGTGCTTTCAAAAACATGATTTTATATAAACTTCACATCTATGCCAATTTGAAGCTGTATGAAAATCTTTAATTTTATTTCAAAGATAAGGCAAATGGAGGCCCAAAAGGTCTAGATGACTTGCCCAGAGTCCCCCACAGTATAGGACAGTGCAGGGACTACAGTCTTACTGATGGGTTCTGTGTGGAATTCTTTTTACTTCAAAAAGCTTCCTCTCCAAATAGATTCTATTCAACCTGTAGAATGCATCTGATGGACCTGTTCTAGGCTTCATTATGGAATAAGATAGTAAAATCTTCTAATCACTGCTTATTTTCTTTTGAGCGTAGGCCACCCTGGTCAGGTCGCGCTAGTGGTAAAGAACCCATCTGCCAATGTAAGTGACGTAAGAGACCCAGATTCAATTCCTGGGTGGGGAAGATCCCCTGGAGGAGAGCACAGCAATCCACTCCAGTATTCTTTCCTGGAGAATCCCATGGACAAAGGAGCCTGGGGGACTACAGTCCAGAGGGTCACAAAGAGTCAGACACGATTGAAGTGAATTAGCAATCAGCATGCACCCTGGTCAGCAAGGTGATCAAAATAATCAATCCTAAAGAAAATCAACCCTGAATATCCATCAGGAGGACTGATGCTAAAGCTCCAATACTTTGGCCACCTGATATGAAGAGCCAGCTCATTGGAAAAGACTCCGATGCTGGGAAAGATTGAGGGTAGGAGAAGAAGTGGGTGACAGAAGATGAGATGGTTGGATGACATCCCTGACAATGAACATGAGTTTGAGCAAACTCATGGGAGTTAGTGAGTTTAAAAGGGAAATAGCGAAGGATAGGGAAGCCTGGCATGCTGGAGTCCATGGGGTTGCAAAGAGTCAGACATGACTTAGTGACTGAACAACCACCCCAGTGTATTATACTTACTCATATAATTATAGGGTGATTAAAAATAAATTCTTACAAACATACTGACTTAATAAATACTACATAATATCCCTCAAAGTTGTCATTGTCTCAAATATAATCATTACCTTGATTTGAAGATTTATTTTAGTGGCATTCCAGTATTTTGTAGAAGGGTCAGTTGCTTATAAACTTTACTTGTATTATTTTATTTAATCATCCTAACAATCCTATGAAGTTGCACTGTGATTAGCCTCACTTTATAGGTAAGAAAGTGGACTCAGTAAGATTAAATAATTTGCTAAAGAAACACCAATACAGTATACTAACGCATATATATGGAATTTAGAAAGATGGTAACAATAACCCTGTATACGAGACAGCAAAAGAGACACTGATGTATAGAACAGTCTTTTGGACTCTGTGGGAGAGGGAGAGGGTGGGATGATTTGGAAGAATGGCATTGAAATACATATAATATCATATATGGAACGAGTTGCCAGTCCAGGTTCGATGCACGATACTGGATGCTTGGGGCTGGTGCACTGGGACGACCCAGAAGGATGGTATGGGGAGGGAGGAGGGAGGAGGGTTCAGGATGGGGAACACGTGTATACCTGTGGCGGATTCATTTCGATACTAGGCAAAACCAATACAATATTGTAAAGTTTAAAAATAAAATAAAATTTAAAAAAAAGATTATATTTTGTTTAGGTGAGATTTAAACCCAAGGGTGTCAGGTTGTGAAATCTATTAAAAAAAAAACCTCTGAGATCCTATATATCTTCACAATTACAAATTGTAGCCAGGGGAAAAATGTCTGTAGTCTAACCTAAAACAGCTGGCCCCTTCCTTTTTTGCACCAGGGATCGGTTTCGTGGAAGACAATTTTCCTATGGACTACGGATTGGGGGTGGGGGGATAGTTTCGGGATGAGTCAAAGGCATTACGTTTATTGCGCACTTTCTTTCTAATCTAATGCCACTACTGCTCTGACAGGGGAGACTGGTATGTGGCCCAGAGGTTGGGGACTCCTGGTCTAAAAGATGTAGCATCACATTGAAAAGCAAGGACTGAACTCCAGCTTAACATACCAGTAAGGTGCAAATATCTTTCCATCTTTGCTGGGGTAACATGGCTGACTAGGTATGGGTAGTTCCTCACTCTCAAACCAAATTCAACTTCTTTTCTTGGTGTGTTTTCTCATTCAAAAGGATAGAGCTAAATCTTCCATCCAAAGGCATCAGGGAGTTGAACTTCACTTTGTACATGATTAAGAAAACTTGTTCTCAAGCTTCAGTAAATGCGAAGAGTCTCCTCTTCCATGATCCCACTACACCTTAGGCAGAACTCAGGACAGGAAGATGAATAATGTAGTGTGGGCTTTGTTCAAATACCCACCTGCTCTTCCCTTTTTTTCCTCCCTCAACTCCAATACCCACATAGTGGCCTGAAAGCTTCTGGGCAGATCATTAATCTTTTCCTGTTTTAACATCCCTTTTGACAACCTCTTAATAAACTATGTTAAGTGGCTATATGAACTGAACCAAATGGAAATAAGAGGTGGGGGAGAAAAAGTGCCTAGCAACCCCTAGTTTGCAAAAATCTCTAAGAAGCATTTGCCAGAATCACTACTTCAGGTAAAAGATGTCAAGCTTGATTTTGGAGCTAAGAGGATGGCCAACATAATGAAGTAAAAAAAAAAAAAAAAACTGGCCCAATTTGAACAGCAATGAGGATAAATTCTCCAAGTGCCAATTTAAAACTATACATTATAAAGTAAAGGGAGGGGAATACTCCTATCCAAGTATCATAATATTAATGAAAAGTCTGGGGAGGTTATGAATACTAAGAGGAAGCAAATGTATAAACAATTAAATTTATCTAGATGGGTTTCACTGGGTAAAAAAAAGGAAGCATGCATTCGAAGCAGCTTCGTTCTGAGACGATGAGCATGGAATCTATCCAGGCAAGTAGTTGAGGGGTGACTGGCTGCAGCACTCCTTCTTTCTGTGGTTTCTTGCTCAGATGGTCCCTGCAGGAACTTTCTGAAATCATGCTCAAACCAGAATCGAAGAGCTGTGTGTTTTGGGCACTTGCACTGCTGAACAATACAGACACGTTTGCATTTTTGGCTACAGAGCAAACAAAAAGAAAAGATACAGCATTTCTTGGAATTTACAAGCTGTGGGGAAAAAAAGTTGCCAATTTTGTTCCTTACATGAAAAGGAATGAATGAAAGGCTTTTTGGAGACAAATATTGAGCTTGCCTCCTTGGGACTCATGATGGATTCATAGCCCAATTACTTCTTTTGTTCAAGAGAGAGGAGGCTGAGTGGGTTCTGAAAATTTGCATGTCCATTTCATCAAAAAGAGGACAGATAAAAATGGGAGGC
>NW_011494773.1:3781665-3814333 GCF_000754665.1 Bison bison bison | reverse complement strand
AAATGGGAGGCTTAATGTTCAGAGTAAATGAAAGGCATGAGAGGGTTGGATATTAAGCAACCATAGGCTAACTTTGGTGGTGCCAGTCTATATTATATATCATTTAATATATTGTATATTACATATGTTCCTTACGTCCTGTGTAGGTTAATACTGGCATGTCTATGCTGTCTGGCCTGCTGAGGTCCCAGTTAGAAGTGAGTGGCTGGGAATGGGTGTTACTTACAATAGAAATGAAAATATAAGAGACTAGTGCCAAAATCTATAGAACTTACTTAGTTCAAATTTATCAAAATTTGCCCAGAAATACCCAATATCATCACCACCCACCTAAGCTCATTCCTTCACATATACATACCTCTCACTCCCTCCTCCCCTGTCTCCCTAGGAGTGATATACTAGAATGAGCCCTGTTTTGGGAGTTCAAATTCTGACTTTACTATTTTCTTATACATAGGGAATAGCTAAGTCACTTCAGTCGTGTCCGACTCTGTGCAACCCCATAGACGGCAGCCCACCAGGCTCCCCAGTCCCTGGGATTCTCCAGGCAAGAACACTGGAGTGGGTTGCCATTTCCTTCTCCAATGCATGAAAGTGAAAAGTGAAAGTGAAGTCACTCAGCCGTGTCCGACTCTTAGCGACCCCATGGACTGCAGCCCACCAGGCTCCTCCATCCATGGGATTTTCCAGGCAAGAGTACTGGAGTGGGGTGCCATTGCCTTCTCCTACATAGGGGATAGGAAAAGTCAGCTACAAAGTTAGAACCTCAGTTCCTCACTTGTAAAGCAGAACTATTGATGCTGATTTTATTTTTATTTTTTTAAGGTAGCTCAGACAGTAAAGAATCCACCTGCAATGCAGGAGATTTGGGGTTCGATCCCTGGGTCAGGAAGATCCCCTGGAGAAGGAAATGGCAACCCACTCCGGTATTCTTGCCTGGAGAATCCCATGGACAGAGGAGACTGGAGGGCTATGGTTCATAGGGTGACAAAGAATCAGACATTACTGAAGCAACTAAATATGCACACGAGACACATATGATTTTAAAATATTCAACAGTATAAAACCATATGCAGGGAAAAACAAGTTTACCCCTACCTCTGTCTTCCCAGGCAGTTTCATTGTACCTTTTTTACAGAAGCAATAACACCTACCTTTACCTCATATAACCTTTAAAAGATATATAAGATAATAATAGCAGGCAACACTTCCTTAGCATGTACTATGTACCGAGATGTTCCGTGCGATTCTCTCATTTAATTCTCATAATATTTCAGTGAAATAACTTTTCTTACCCTATTTTGCAGAGGAGGAAACTTAGAGAAGTCACACTTTAAAATGTAGTGAAGCCAAGATTATAATCCATTAATCTTGCCTGAACACTGCTGAATAAATACTAGACACCTATTTCAGAATACAAAAGCTTATTAATACATATTAAGAGGATAATTTAGAAGGTTTCCAAAGGATAAAATTTGAGACTATAAATTGTTTGATACATGGAAGTGAAATGTAAACACCAAATCATCATGGACAGCTTACCAGTTGCCAATTTCCGATCTAATTCTTTTATAATTCTCTTAACGTCTCATGTAATGATACATTATTCACTGATGGCATTATAGGCTGTAATAAGAACCTGGAAGATTATTTTACACCTGCTATTTTGTAACTACTTGTTGATCTAGATGTTGTGGAATTATCTTACAAAAACTAACAGGACAAAAATTTGGGGGCACTTAATTTAGGATGATGAATTACACATAGATTCCAGGGTTAAAAGAAGGAAAAAAAAATCCCATTTTTCACGGGTACTGACAGGGCAACCAGGTTCCTTCTTCAGAGAAAAAGAAGCTAAAAGGCAAAGTCAGTGAGGCAGCGGAGTCAACATTCTACAGGTGAAGGGCAAAGGCTTGGAAGTGCTAGTCATTCTGATGACAATAGAATTTAAGAACTTTTGGAGATCATAGAGTTCAGTGTTTCACAAAGACTTTCAAAGCGCACTGGCCTTTTGAGATATTATATCCCAAAGACATTTCATGTTCAAGTAAGCTTACACAATACCACATATTGCCCAGTTTGGAAATACAGAGAACACATTATCATACTAAGAATCCCTGCGGGTCTCCACTGTAAGAAATAAACAAACAAGGATCATTTAGCTTTTTTTATCCGGAACTTTTTCAAACTGATTCCAATAAGAAATATCTTTTATTTGAAATACCTACATCTAACAGAGTCTTGGGGGACACTTTGGAAACACTGATGTCATTCAGAATCTAGAACTGGCACCTCCATACACACAGGGCCCCATCATCCTGACTTCTGCTGTGTCCAACATGGTATGTCCCCTCCACCCCACCCTCCCCACCTAAAGGGCAAATAGCCTAAAGAAGCTGCCATGACAAATATCACATGATCACATATTAGGCTGGAATTAATACCCAGGTCTCCTGACCCCTGGGCTTCCCTTGTGGCTCAGCTGGTAAAGAACTGCCTGCAATGTGGGAGACCTGGGTTCGATCCCTGGGTAGGGAAGATCCCCTGGAGAAGGAAAAGGCAACACACTCCAGTATTCTTGCCTGGAGAATTCCATGGACTGTATAGCCCATGGGGTCACAAAGAGTTGGACACAATTGAGAGACTTTCAATTTGACTTTCACCTGACTTCTAACCAATGCAATAGTATTTCCCCTCAGGATGCCCTTCTGAAGAGTTCAGCCTTGTCTTTGTTGGAAAGCACATTCTGAAGTGCTTAGAATGTCCTACTTCAACATCCATTCAGAATCCCCTGATGGGAATATCATTTTTCTTTTTAGCTCTGCAGAATTCCCACTTATATGTCTGCCTTATTCCCAGGAAATTCACTTTGTAGACATCACGTTTCCACTTGTCCAGTAAGAAAAATAATCAGATGTGGATAAGAGTGGAAAGCCAGGATTGAAAGAAAAAAAGTTTTTTTTTATTGGCAAAAACTAGAAACCCTATTTTATGAAAAGGAGATATAGAATGAAGTGGGGGTTGGGAGGGGGAAGTGACTAGGCTGTTAATTAAAGTCTCCCCACTTTGCTTCATCACATGAGTCTCTTGTTACCACGAGTTCTGAATCTATCCCACTTGACGATGGGATAAAAATGGTTACGGTCAGAGCTGACATCAATGACATTTTAAAGAATGACAGTCCTCTACCATGAAGCTATAGTCCTGCCATCACAAACTTTGAAATGCTGTCAGAGGCCTTCCAGCACCACAGGAGAGGCCTTTAAGATGCAGGCCAGGTTTTCCACTTGCAGGAAGTAGGCAGAACCAGCCCCATGCACCTGCCACGTTCCCGAGGAAGCAGCTGTCTTCCAGACCCAGGCAGGACCCCAGGAGTCCAGACCTTACAAAAGCGTTCAGCCTCAGTACCCACCTGCCACAAAAGTGTTTCTCACTGCACCTTAACTGAAGGCTCACACTGTTGTCCATCCTAGCTTCCACCACTTCATTCAGTGCTATCACACAATGATCACCTTATGCCTTAGGATTCACCAAAATCATTCTAGATTTTGAAGTGCACTCAGCTCAGAAATGACTTTAAGAAGAGAAACTGCTCTCAAATAGGTTAAGATTTTTTGTCCTGAAAAACACTTTCTAGCTTTTAGGAAAAATTTGAAAGAAGTAGGTCCATTTTACTAGGAGGCCTGCAGTTGAATAGATAGTAGCCAAATATAGAGAAAATGGGGAGGGAAAAAAAAAAGGCATCTATAACCTACAAAGAACTAAACAGAAAAGTAATATACATTCTGAATTACTGCATTGGTCCTTGCAATCAAGTCCAAAACGAAAGAATGCAAATAGCAAAGCAGGAGCCTGAAAAGTGATTTAAGCTTGGCCTCTCAAGGTTGGTTCGTTATTCGTTTGTTTACTCTTTCATCTGGTGGTATTTCATGATGTCTATGGGCTCACACAGAGTTAGACTCCAATAATCAAGAGATGCAAGCCTTAATATTATTCATTCATTCAACAATATAAAAAAATAATAATTGTTAAATGCTTACTACATACATTAACCTGTGCTAGATACTGGAAATAGAGATGAATCAGACATGGCCCCCACGTTGCTAAATTCCACAGTTTAAAGATGAAACTGATGCTAGAGTTGGACTATAAAGAAAGCTGAGCACCGAAGAACTGTGGTGTTGAAGTAGCTTGTGAACTGTGGTGTTGGAGTAGACTCTTGAGAGTCCCTTGGACAGCAAGGAGATCTAACCAGTCCATCCTAAAGGAAATCAGTCCTGAATATTCATTGGAAGAACTGATGCTGAAGCTGAAACTCCAATACCTTGGGCCACCTGATGCGAAGAACTGACTCACTGGAAAAGACCCTGATGCTGGGAAAGATTGAAGGCAGGAAGAGAAGGGGACGACAGAGGAAGAGATGGCTGGATGGCATCACTGACTTGATGGACATGAGTTTGAGTAAACTCCGGGAGTTGGTGATGGACAGGGAGGCCTGGCGTGCTACAGGCCATGGGGTCATAAAGAGTCGGACATGACTGAGCGACTGAACTGAACTAATGTGTAAATATATAATGACAGGAGACCATAATAATAGAGCTCTATATAAAGTGCTATTGGAACACTTCTCTGTACTTCCAGCCTTTCTGTCTGCACTATATTTATTTTCAAAACTTACATTTTCTTCTGTGTACCCAGGGATGATGCACTGACATCTGAACAAGAAAGCCAATGACAGATGCCCCTTTGCTGATGCTTAGTTCTAATCAGGCACCCAGCAGGACGGATCAGGTGGTGATCGTCCCCAAGGAGTGGTTTGGGATGTGACCAGACCTCAGGGTCTCTCATCCTGCACCTTAGCCAGCATCAGGGTAAGTGTGAGGAGACAGAAAATTGTGTGTCCAGTGTGCCAGAGTCATCCGCATTTTCTCAGAACCTTTGCTCGCCACCAGCTGTTTCGGGTGAACCAAGGGAAAAACAAGATCTTTTCACGTCAAATGAAAGAAATTGGTGAGGAAGGCACGGAAGATAACCACAGAGTAAGAGGGTCATCTGCTTTGGTCTGAGCAACGGGAAGCACAATTGGACATTAGAAGACGTATTTAGCCTAAATGCGTGCCAAGTATTTAACTGCTTCTGATCGTTACTGGGCTTTGTATATAAGTGTTCCAAATAACTCCTACCACTCACCCAGTCAAGGACATCTTTTGAGAGTATAATTAACAGGTCATCCTATCAATGTCACATTTCAAACTGTATAGCTAACATCACAGACTAAACCCTTTCTTCATAACTTCCCACTTCTGGTGACTCATCTTTGCTTCACAGAATCCGTTCTCTCATCCAGTCATTAATTTAAGCAGATACTTACCAAACACCAATATGAAACCACAGAGTGACGACTGTACAACCGCAACATATTTCTTTTGATACACAAACCTGAACAATGAACATCTCAAAATCAAAGCCACTCCATACCCCCTGCCTCATCAGTCCCTCAAACTGAAAAGACAAATTATCACAGCATGTATATTGGCATTTCAGAAGTTTTAGCAGCTCCAGTCATTATTACCAGGATTGTATTTTCTCATTTATTCCCCATGCAATTGCGTGGATGATGAAAACCTAAACCGAAGGTGTCTGCATGCAGGTTCAGTTGTGTCTGACTCTTTGTGACCCCATAGACTGTAGCTGGCCAGGCTCCTCTGTCCATGGGATTCTCCAAGCAAGAATACTGGAGTGGGTTGCAGTTTCCTCCTCCAGGGGATCTTCCTGACCCAGGGATTGACCTGCAGCTCCTGTGTCTCCTGCATTGGCAGGGGGGGTCTTAACCACTCCCCTACCTGCGAAGCCTAAGCTGAAGGTAGTCTATGAAAACTTTTTGATGAGAAACCCCAACATGAGAGTATTAAGCTGGGAAAATCATAGTAGTACATGAAGCTTCATTTTCTTCCCAAACATTCTTATTGCTTCTCAAATAAATGGCATGCTTCTGGAAGCCAGGATCTGACAGTGCTTATCATTGTGTTGGGCACAAAGCAAATGCCTAATAAACACTTGTCAGTCAGTGGATAGAATGTTCAAGTTATTTTTCACTAGGCAATTTTATATCATAAAAAGAAACTTGATGGCTCAGGATGGAGATGTAAAGTAACTGGAACTAAAAGGTAGAGCCTGAATAGCTCTACTCTATAATACAAGACCAATATCCCAGATTAACAGGACTGCAAGGCATCAGTATCTTTGCTTGCTGGCTGTAAATCTGGACCGGCAACAGTGCACTCAGAATGAAACACTTCAGATCCATTCAACCACCTATATTCATAATATTCACATATATAGCAAATAGGAAACATAATAGAAGTTTGAGAGTGCCTAGAAAAAAAAGATGCATTTTACCTAATGCATAGGCCATATTAACCAGATTCTTAAAACAGGTTCTGATATTTTAAGTGCAATAGTTTTAAAAGCAGAATTGAAAAGGAGCCTGCCTTTGTACTGATGTCCCTAGATTACAACCTCATCAGTGACATCATCTACCTCAGGAACAAGTTCACTTCAAAAGGAGCTCTTTGAATTCATATAATGAGTTCAGAGCTTGCTTCCCATTTCTTTCCCTCCTGTGCTTTTTAGAGAATCATAGATGCAGTCAGCTTCATAGGCAATTAATTGGAGGTTGAGGATCTGAAGGGAGAAATAGACTAGATATTTCCATGTGAATGAATCCAATTGTACCAATGAAATATTCTTTCTTTGATATTAACGTGATATAGACTGGGAAGGCAAAGGGTCAAAAGGAAGTTACAATTTGTAGAGAAATTGTTTTAGGAAAGACATATACATTTATTTTTAAAATATTCCATCTTTTGCGTACATTTCTACATTTTGATTACACATTTTCCTTCATTTAATTGATTGAAGCAATGACTTAATTGGGAATTAGAAGCACTTCTAAGAAGGCCTTTTTCTCATCAGATCACATTTCACATATTAACCAACATGTATGGATTTTTTTAAAAATTCCTTTTAGTTTTTACATATTGATGAGAAATAATGGCATACAAACCATTTATTAAACTGAATTTTATGCCTCAGGAAGAAGATTGCTGAGGGATTTGAATTTAGTGGTAATGTGGGGCAGTGTGAAAGCTAATCCAATCTTAATATTTAGGCAGTATTTCTCTCCAGGGCAAGCTATTCATCTGGAGAACAACACAGTCACCCTAAAGAGAGAGAGGAGCTGGGAGGCACTGCTTCCACGCCCACTGATGTATATCAAGCGCATGTCCCACTGCAGAAATAGACACATCTTCCTCAGGAGGCACTTGGCTTTTTAACTCTTAGATCTCAAGCAAGAAACCAAGGACACTCATGAGACATGAGGACAGCACCAGACGGGTGCCAAAGGGTCTAGGCTTGTGATCCCCATCCTTCTTTTCACTGGGGAGTCAAGACAGTGTACTCACACAAAGACCATTTGCCCTGAAATGTTTCTATTAATATTTTAAAAAAAGAGAGAGGGGAGGGGGAAGGAGAGTTCTGTGTTTAAGGGAACAGAAAAAAATAAACTTTGAACGTACTGTATAGTAGCAAGAACACTTTAATCTCTTTTCCTCTTGATTAGCTGAGTGCAGCCAAACGCTTTAACTCTCTGGACCACCATCTCCTTGATGGTAAAAAATCTCCTTGAAGGTAAAATGAGCTGTGTAGGTATCTGACAACACTGCTTTTGTTATATATCCCAATGCCTAGCACTAATAAGCACTCAATAAATACTTGAAAAATGAATGATCCGGATCTTTGGGAGGCTTCTAAGATTTTTATAAAACACCTTGAATACTACAAGTATGGCATTATGAAACTATTTCTAGCATAATTTAAACAAGAAAAGTCACCTTTTCATAGCATGGCATTGCTTTCAATTGAAATCAAACATATTCAAATGCCTTCTGAGCTAAGTTAGTCTGTAGACTTATAGGTTGCTGAGTTAATCAGCTATGAATAGGTAGAATGATAGATCAAATGATAAATACACCATGAAGAAAATTTTCCTGTTATCAAATTTCTGAAACATGATGTGTTTTATTCTACAGATTCCAAGCAACTCTTGTCCTCAATAGGCTGAGAGAGATGAATCAATTTGAAAAAAAAATCTAAAGATAAGCTCATAGGACCACTGATGTATTCATTACCTTCACTTTGCTAGAACCCAGTACTACCAAAAGTACATCTTAGAGAATAAACACTGCTTTTCGAGTGTATCCTAGCAGGAACAATATAAAACTAATTTAGGACCAACCGTGTAATTATGTGCATTTATTCCAAGCTTCCATTACCAGAGATAACAAGATGAATAGTAAAATGTGAACTTTAACAATATTGTAATTATAGCTACTGGACCATACATTATTGAAAGAATTGTGCAAAATCCAAATGCAAAAAATCAACTTGATATATAAACAGAAATGAAACAATAAAATAATCAAGTGATGAAGAAGAAATGGAGAAAGCCAAATCTCTTTCCGGCACCTCTTACTGTCAGGCTTTCATTTCTTTAGCAAATAGTGTATTTTTTATCATTTTGCCACACTTTACAATTACATATTGTTCAGTAGCTATAACCAGCTCGGTCAAATATTCTGGGATTGCCTTTCGGCTTTTCATTGTCCCCCCTCCCTTTTTCCCTTCTAGAACATAATTGGAATTGATAGAGTGTTTTCCACAAGTGTTTTGTGTAATGAAGGCAATAATATATACTCCACTGGTATTTCTTGAACTATAAGAATTTACATCTTTGCTTCAAATATGCGAGTCTTGGCAATAACAACTATATTTAGGACAGTCTAGGTATTTCTCTGTATGTGAATGAACATGCTGATTCAGAATTCAATAAGAGCAGCTCATTCATCAGTAAATGGTTTGAGATTTGCTGAATGCAATTTGGGGTGCTGATGAGAGGTATCAGATTCATAGAATTAGACAAGGAAGGTAGTTTACTCATTCAAACCAGAGAAAACTCAAGGTCTCATTTTATGTTTCTCAGGGGTAGTGTCTTAATGGATATTATGAAGAGATTTGTTTTTAGAACTAGGTCACAGTTAACACTCAATTTTATCTGCTGATAAGCAGTGATATGCATGATTAAAAAATGGTTAAAAAAAAAGCAGGCTATGTTTTATTTGAAATTCATATGTAGAGTTTCCTAGTCAGGGGGAATGGAGGAGAAAAATGGAGATTTCAGGATGTTTATTTTCCTAATAATATTTTATTTCAGTTCAGTTCAGTTCAGTCGCTCAGCCGTGTCCGACTCTTTGTGACCCCATGAATTGCAACACACCAGGCCTCCCTGTCCATCACCGACTCCCGGAGTTCACTCAAACTCATGTGCATCGAGTGGGTGATGCCATCCAGCCATCTCTTCCTCTGTCGTCCCCTTCTCCTCCTGCCCCCAATCCCTCCCAGCATCAGAGTCTTTTCCAATGAGTCAACTCTTCGCATGAGGTGGCCAAAATATTGGAGTTTCAGCTTTAGCATCAGTCCTTCCAATGAACACCCAGGACTGATCTCCTTTAGAATGGACTGGTTGGATCTCCTTGCAGTCCAAGGGACTCTTAAGAGTCTTTTCCAACACTACAGTTCATTTATGCTTATATTAAAGTCATTCACATACTCAAGTACACCTTTGTTAACAAAAAGCATACATAGACGATAGCATAGAATTAAAAATATCATACTCTATCCTTTAGAGAAGGGAACAGCTACCCACTCCAGTATTCTTGCCTGGAGAGTTCCATGGACAGAGAAGCCTGGCAGGCTACAGTTCATAGGGTCGCAAAGAGCTGCACATGACTGAGTGACTTTCACTTTCACATTCATGATCAATAAAATGAACAATTAAGAGATAAGCATATTCACTCTTTTAACAAAGAGTCCGTGGCAGAAAAAGTCTAAAGCAGATGTAAGCTCCATCTCTATGTGGTTTTAATTTGCCTACACTTTTCCTTTGAGAGATTACTGTGAGATATAATAAATTAAGAAGATACATGCATCTCTTTGGGGAAAAAGCTCTTGCAAGATAGAATCTGACCTTGGAAATTATTTTCATTCTATCAGAGAGAAAAGACAAAAAAGAAAGGTATTATAGAGAGGGATAAGCTGGTGAGGGGAAAATTGTAAGGGAGACCTTGCATATAAAAATTTATAATTCAAATCAATCTTTCAGAAATCTTTAAAGGGCTTTCAGAATGCGTTTTTGAAATATAAAGGCTCCCACTTCAATATAGTGTTTCAGTCTCAAGCAGTTCATTTTTTTCCCTTTACAACTCATGAGCTGGTGCGCTCTCTCTGTATATGTATCGTAAGTACATATATGTAGGCTTGATTAAATGTACATATGGAGATATAAATTTACTGTAAACACTGCTAAAATGGTCATGTATATTAGCATATGAATTGCTCTGCAAAAGAGGGAAACTAAAAGTCAGTTTAAAAGACATTTAATGATTTATTCTAAAGTCATTTTAGTTGGCTTTTACTTATTTTATTCTAAAGTGCTTCACTTATAAACCTTTCATTCAAAGTTAAATGGCTGTTGTATCTTTTAAATGGAAGTGAACATATAGCTATGATAAACATAAGACTGTTATGTGTGCATGCTTGTGTGTTTTTCCCAAAAATGAATGGGCCATGTCATTACTATGATAGCACATACACTCTTCCCCATATAATGACTACTTCCACTGCTTTCTAATGATCCATGCCAATCACTGATAGATCTTATGACATCCAGAGTGAATGCACAGTGCCAGGGAGGTGAGAAGGTCTATTTTGTGACTTTGACCCATTAAATATCAAACCTGATAGAATCACGTCTGTGAATTTCCCTCCAGATTAAATACAGGAAAGACTTAAATCCCATTCTTTTACTGTCTCTCAAGGAAAAAAAACACACACAAAACACTTATTTAGATTAGATCAGATATAAGTTTGATTGCTTAAATTAGTGATAGGTACTAACTGTTTCTGTACACATATCCATTCCTACAGACCCACCTAAAAAAAAAAAAAAAAAGTCCTATGTCTTCCAGAAGGGAAGTGGAGAAATCACGTGAACTGTCACTGTGGGCTTTCATTCTTCACTTTTAAATGCATGTTGTATTTAAGCAATTGATTCCTTATAAACATCTGACTCCATGGCTGCTCAGCACTGGAGCGGCAGCTGTGCGGTGCTGGAGTGACTTTGAGGAGATGTCCCATGTACAAGGGCAAAGGAGAAGCCCCAGCAAGATGGTAGGAAGGGCGAAATCACATTTAGAATCAAACCCCATACCTGCCAGAGACGCTCACAGGGCTCAACCATACCTTGTGTGCACCAGGACCCAGAGACCCCACAGAGACTGAGACAGAGCTGTGTTTGAGAGTCTCCTGCCAGAACCCAGGAGAAAGGAGCAGTGACCCCATAAGAGACTGACCCAGACTTGCTGTGAGTGTTCAGGAGTCTCTGGTGGAGGCGTGGGTCAGTGGTGGCCTGCTGGAGGGTTGGGGGCACTAAGCGCAGCAGTGCATCAGGGGACCTTCTGAAGGAGGTGGCCATTATCTCCATTACCTCCACAATAGTTCCCTCCACCACAGTGGAAACAGTGTCAGACTTTATTTTTTTGAGCTCCAAAATCACTGCAGATGGTGATTGCAGCCATGAAATTAAAAGATGCTTACTCCTTGGAAGGAAAGTTATGACCAACCTAGATAGCATATTCAAAAGCAGAGACATTACTTTGCCAACAAATGTCCGTCTAGTCAAGGCTATGGTTTTTCCAGTGGTCATGTATGGATGTGAGAGTTGGACTGTGAAAAAAGCTGAGCGCCGAAGAATTGCTGCTTTTGAAGTGTGGTGTTGGAGAAGACTCTTGAGAGTCCCTTGGACTGCAAGGAGATCCAATCAGTCCATTATAAAGGAGATCAGCCCTGGGATTTCTTTGGAAGGACTGATGCTAAAGCTGTAACTCCAATACTTTAGCCACCTCATGCGAAGAGTTGACTCATTGGAAAAACCCTGATGCTGGGAGGGATTGGGGCAGGAGGAGAAGGGGACGACAGAGGATGAGATGGCTGGATGGCATTGCTGACTCGATGGATGTGAGTCTGAGTGAACTCTGGGAGTTGGTGATGGACAGGGAGGCCTGGCGTGCTGCGATTCATGGGGTCACAAATAGTCGGACACGACTGAGCGAATGAACTGAACTGAACCGAACCACCATAGTTTGGCCTCAGACCAAACAACAGGGAGGGAACACAGCCTGGACCATCAATAGAAAATTGGATTAAAGATTTACTGAGCATGGCCCTGCCAATCAGAAGAAGACCCAGTTTCCCCCTCAGTCAGTCTCTCCCATCAGGAAGCTTCCATAAGCCTCTTATCCTTCTCCAACAGAGGGCAGACAGACTGAAAATCACAATCACAGAGAACTGACCAATGTGATCACGTGGACCACAGCCCTGTCTAACTCAATGAAACTATGAGCCATGCCATGTAGGGTCAACCCAGACGGATGGGTCATGGTGGAGAGTTCTGACAAAACGTGGTCCACTGGAGAAGGGAATGGAAAACCATTTCAGTATTCTTGCCTTGAGAACCCCATGAACAGTATGAAAATGCAAAAAGATAGGATACTTAAAGAGGAACTCCCAGGTTGGTAGCTGCCCAATATGCTACTGGAGATCAGTGGAGAAGTAGCTCCAGAAAGAATGAACAGATGGAGCCAAAGCAACAACAACACCTAGTTGTGGATGTGTGGTGATGGAAGTAAAGTCCAATGCTATAAAGAGCAATATTCCGTAGTAACCTGGAATGTTAGGTCCATGAATCAAGGTAAATTGGAAGTGGTCAAACAGGAGATGGCAAGAGTGAACATTGACATTTTAGGAATCAGTGAACTAAAATGGACTGGAATGGGTGAATTTAACTCAGCTGACCATTATATCTACTACTATGGGCAAGAATCCCTTAGAAAAAATGGAGTAGCCATTATAGTCAACAAAAGAGTCTGAAATGCAGTACTTGGATGCAACCTGAAAAATGGCAGAACGATCTCTGTTCGTTTCCAAGCAAACCATTCAATATCACAGTAATCCAAGTCTATGCCCCAACCAGTGAAGAACTTCTATGCTGAAGAAGCTGAAGTTGAACAGTTCTATGAAGACCTACAAGACCTTCTAGAATTAACACCCAAAAAAGATGTCCTTTTCATTATAGGGGACAGGAATGCAAAAGTAGGAAGTCAAGAAACACCTGGAATAACAGGCAAATTTGGCCTTGGAATATGGAATGAAGCAGGGCAAAGGCTAAGAGTTCTGCCAAGAGAACGCACTGGTCATAGCAAACACCCTTTTCCAACAACACAAGAGAAGACTCTACACATGGACACCATCAGATGGTCAATATAGAAATCAGATTGATTATATTCTTTGCAGCCAAAGATGGAGAAGCTCTATATAGTCAGCAAAAACAAGACTGGGATCTGACTGTGGCTCATATCATGAACTCCTTATTGACAAATTCACATTTAAAATGAAGAAAGTAGAAAGAACCACTAGACATTTCAGATATGACCTGAATCAAATCCCTTATGATTATACAGTAGAAATGACATATAGCTTCACGGGATTAGATCTGATAGACAGAGTGCCTGATGAACTATGGATGGATGTTTGTGACACTGTACAGGAGACAGGGATCAAGACCATCCCCAAGAAAAAGAAATGCAAAAAGGGAAAATGGTTGTCTGAGGAGGCCTTACAAATAGCTGTGAAAAGAGAAGTAAAAGGCAAAGGAGAAAAGGAAAGATATACCCATCTGAATGCAGACTTCCAAAGAATAGCAAGAAGAGATAAGAAAGCCTTCCTCAGTAATCAGTGCAAAGAAATAGAGGAAAACAATAGAATGGGAAAGACTAGAGATCTCTTCAAAAAATTAGAGATACCAAGGGAACATGTCATGAAAAGATGGGCTCAATAAAGGACAGAAATGGTATGGACCTAACAGAAGCAGAAGATATTAAGAAGAGGTGTCAAGAATACACAGAAGAACTGTACAAAAAAGATCTTCACAACCAAGATAATCACGATGGTGTGATCACTGACGTAGAGCCAGACATCCTGGAATGTGAAGTCAAGTGGGCCTTAGAAAGCATCACTATGAACAAAGCTAGGGGAGGTGGTGGAATTCCAGTTGAGCTCTTTCAAATCCTGAAAGATGATGCTGTGAAAGTGCTGCACTCAATAGGCCAGCAAATTTGGAAAACAGCAGTGGCCACAGGACTGGAAAAGGGCAGTTTTCATTCCAATCCCAAGAAAGGCAATGCCAAAGAATGCTCAAACTACAACACAATTGCATTCATCTCACACGCTAGCAAAGTAATGCTCAAAATTCTCCAAGTCAGGCTTCAACAGTACGTGAACTATGAATTTCCAGATGTTGAAGCTGGATTTAGAAAAGGCAGAGGAACAAGAGATCAAATTGCCAACATCTGTTGGATCATAGAAAAAGCAAGAGTCTTCCAGGAAAATATCTACTTCTGCTGTTGACTACATCAAAGCCTTTAACTGTGTGGATCACAACAAACTGTGGCAAATTCTGAAAGAGATGGGAATACCAGACTACCTGACATGCTTCTTGAGAAATCTGTATTCAGGTCAAGAAGCAACAGTTAGAACTGGACATGGAACAACAGACTGGTTCCAAATAGGGAAGGGAGTACATCAAGGCTGTGTATTGTCACCCTGCTTATTTAACCTATATGCAGAGTACGTTATGAGAAATGCTGGACTGGATGAAGCACAAGCCGGAATCAAGATTGCCAGGAGAAATATCAATAACCTCAGATATGCAGATGACACCACATTTAGGGCAGAAAGCAAAGAAGAACTAAAGAGCCTCTTGATGAAAAGAAAGAGGAGAGTGAAAAAGTTGGCTTAAAACTCAACATTCAGAAAACTAAGATCATGGCATCCGGTCCCATCAGTTCATGGCAAATAGATGGGGAAACAATGGAAACAGTGACAAACTTTATTTTGGGGGGCTCCAAAGTCACTGCAGATGGTGACTGCAGCCATGAAATTAAAAGAAGCTTGCTCCTTGGAACATAAGTTATGACCAACCTAGACAGCATATTATAAAGCAGAGACATTACTTTGCCAACAAATGTCCATCTAGTCACAGTTATGGTTTTTCCAGTAGTCGTGTATGGATGTGAGTGTTGGACTATAAAGAAAGCTGAGCACTGGAGAATTGATGCTTTTGAACTGTGGTGTTGGAGAAGACTCTTGAGAGTCCTTTGGACAGCAAGGAGATACAATCAGTCCATCCTGAAGGAAATCAGTCCTGAATATTCACTGGAAGGACTGATGTTGAAATTGAAACTACAGTACTTTGGCCACCTGATGCGAAGAGCTGATTCATTTTAAAAGACCCTGATGCTGGGAAAAACTGAAGGCAGGAAGAGAAGTGGACGACAGAGGATGAGATGGTTGGATGGCATCACCGACACAATGGACATTAGTTTGAGTAAACTCCGGGAGTTGGTGATGGACAGGGAGGCCTGGTGTGCTGCAGTCCATGTGGTCTCAGTCAGACACGACTGAGCAACTGACCTGAATTGAACTGAAACATCTGACTAAAAAGTAGGGGGAAAGACATAGACAATGTTAGCTCCATAAGTGGATGGATTATGTAGCCACCAATTGTGCATTTTGGAAACTAATAGTAAAGTACACCTCATCTACCATATTCTTTTCCTACAGCTTGATGATAATCTGGAGCAGTTAGAAAAACATGTATTTAATGATGCCATTTCCCACATGATGTGAGAGAAATAACACTATGCCTCATTGGCTAAAACAATCTCTACTACACATACACCTTTGGGGAATTCTCAGAATGTCAGGTTTTTGGTCTAGAAGATAAAGCAACAGAATTAATCACAGTGCAGGTAAAGTATCTGGTGTAGGGCTTAGAGTATATTAGGCTTTCAATAAAATTAGTTGTTCTTATTATAAATAACTTATACACTTGTCTGTGAATTTATTTAATTCATTTCCTGGGATATACTTTTGACTAGAAGGAGGGAAAACGTTTGCAAGGAAAGGATTCACTGGAGATTCTAAGGGAAGTTAAAAGGCAGCCTCAAGTGCTAATCCAAAGTGGTGAAAACCATGGATTTTGCAATCAAACAACCCAGCATAATTTCCTGGACTAGTTATTTTACCTAAGCCTCTGTTTTTTCTCATATAAAACAGTGATTATAACAGTCACCTCCTTTTAAAGGACTAAGGGCAATAATGTGTATATTGAGTTACCAGAAGTAACAGTAAATCGGAGCAAGGTTTCCTCATCAATTAGTAGGGAAAGAAGTCAGGCCAAGTTTAAGGGAAGCCAGCAAAGACGGATTTCTCTTACTCCACAATGTTTGTCTTGTCTGTGTGATTAATACAGAGTTTACATAATTTAACTTAATTTGCATAATTAACCAAACAGTGCAGGAAGGTCAACAGTACCAAAAAACTTTCTGGATGGAAATCAACACAACGCTTATATGGAAAGTGTTGAAAGTTAAATGTGCGTGTGGGCTGGGCACAGGCAACCATTATCTGCCTGTGAGTCAGCAATGCAGCATCACAACTTCTTAACTGACAGTTACTGGTACACATTAACAGCCATGCTCTATGGCTTGAAGATGACTCATGTTCTGGCTGAAGTGCTTTTGTCTGGCTCAAGCCTCTACATTTTTCAAAAGCCTGAAAAAATTAAACTGGACACAGAGACTACTGAGCAAACTTATTAAAGTGAGTGGATCATAAATAATTGGAAAAGAGAAAAATGGTGGGCAACATCTACAATTTTACGACGACCTCATATTAAAAGGATGTTGGCTGCGCTGCTAATGCTACCACGAGCATCAAAAACAAATGAGCCCAAGCTGTGGCACAACTTAAGAGAGATATAAGGGGAAAAAATCTAGTATAGTCAAAGTTTTAAACCTTGCATAGATTTAGAATAGAGGTTGAAGGCGAGCAGGGAGATGACCTCACAAAGTTCTATCATTCTACATAAAATCCTTTTAACCCAATCTTGTGACGTTTTACACTAATATAATAGTGTATTAGATTAACACACTAATATAATAGCATATTATATTAATCTTGACCATCCAAGTGCAAAAATCTGAAAGAACACATAAATTAAGTGAGTTGACAGAGGCAAATATTGAGTTATTGATTCAGTGACCAAGCCAGAAACTGAACTTTCATATCTTAACTGAGGACTATCTTCATCCACTGACTTCCCTTGACAATTTGCAAAAAGAATCCTACTCCAACTCCAGTTAAATATTCTTACAAGCTTTTTATTCACCTTTTCACTGATACTATTTCTCAGTATCTCACTCTCATTTCACCCACTGGGTCAAGAAAACTTGGCCTTTCATGATTGTGTTTCAAGAGATTCTTCTTTTTCAAGTACAGAATTCCAGGTGGCACTCAAAGATTTGTAATACCTCATGGATGTTTTATGGACTTTGCCAAGTTTTTCAAAATATTGAAGTCACTACCAATCATCTTTCTTACAAAGCTATGCAGTTAATAACTTTCATCCTTCTTAATATAGATGCCAAAACACAATGGGCTGAAGAATCTATCAAATGCTCTAATTCTAAAGCTACTATTTTTTTTTTCCTATAAACGAAATTCTTTTTAATTGGTCCTTTCTTCCAGGTTTGTTTTCTGTTATCCAACTTGCTTATACCCTCAGCCTATTTCTGCACGAGTATAGCATCACACTACCTCATTATTACTATGTGAAAGTGAAAGTGAAGTTGCTCAGTCGTTTCCGACTCTTTGCAACCCCATGGACTGTAGCCTACCAGGCTTCTCTGTCCATAGAATTTTCCAGGCAAGAATATTGGAGTGGGTTGCCATTTCCTTCTCCAGGAAATCTTTCCAACCCAGGGATTGAACCTGGGTCTCCCGCATCGTAGGCAGACACTTTACAGTCTGAGCCACCAGAAAAGTCCCATTATTACCATAGCTCTTTTGAAATACCATTTTTTAAATGACTTTCTTTGTGCATCTTTTTGCTTCCTTACCTCATTATTATCTGTTATTCTAACTCCATATTATCCAACACTGGTATTTATTTTTCAAATATTTTGGTCTGAGGATGACTGTCCAAAAATAAATCTGCTGGCAGAAAATTTGACTGAGTTGGGTAGTCTTTGATATAATTAGTTTTCTTTAATTCTGGAAACAAAATCCATAAAAATTTAATCTGAACGAATTCACGAACAGGTGATGTGGATTAAATGAAATGAATATCCAGAATGTTCACATAATAACATTTGTTTTAAATCAAGGTTACCTGTCTCCAACCCAAACTCTCATGGAGACTGATGACTAGGAGGGAAATTAAAAAATTTGGGCTGCTTTCATTTTCCTTTATGTTCATATCTTCTGAATGAGATCCAAATGGGCAGGGAATTGTTAAAAACACAGCTCAGAAGACAGCTCTGGTGGAGAGTCCATAGATTAACTCATTACCCAGGTCTATACCAATCAAGAATTGCAATGATGCTATGCAGAGTACTGACTCAGTGGGAGCCAAGAACACTGAACTCAGAGAGGCACGCTTGGTCAAAATAAAAGCACTTACAAGAAGAAATTAAAGTCTCTTTAAGTAAAAATTAGGAAGGCAAGTTTTCTTTTTAATATACTGTGCTTATTAAAATATAATTCATATATATTTATGGCCTCAACACCTAAGACTAACTCTGGAAAAGAGTAGGTGCTTAATAAATGGTTGTTAAATTCATCTAAATTCATTTAAGGGATGAAGGAGCCATGGACCCATAAATCAGTCTGTTCCAATTCTCTTAATTTCTTATAATCAACTCTAGTATGGAGTCAATAAATTTATAACACGAGATAATTAAAAACAGAACATGTCCCCTTGTTCTGGTCCCTACAGAAACCCTACTCCTAACCTGTTCCTTTATTGCCAACATCTGTATCTTCTTAAGCACAAGACTAGAGCTAATAATGTTTCAAATGATGATGGAAATTTGGGGGAGCCCTGATTTTTTTTTCACTATAGCATATCCAACAGAGGTGTCTATGCTGTGCTAAGTCGCTTTAGCTGTGTCCGACTCTTTTCGACCCTATGGACTGTAGCCTGCCAGGCTCCTCTGTCCATATAAGTCTCCATGCAAGAATACTGGAGTGGGTTGCCACACCTTCTTCCAGGGGATCTTTCCAATCCAGGGATCGAATCCACGTCTCCTGCTTGCAATGCAGGCAGATTCTTTACTGCTGAGCCATAGCCAACAGAGGTGTCAGGAACTTCAAAGTCAACCTGAGAACTTGCTCCAGAACATAGAGCTGCAAATATTAGAAGAAGTGGAAGTCCCCTTCCTGATTTTCCTTTCTATAGCGGGATTTAAGCCATTCAATGTAACATCAAGCTAAGCTTTCTCAGATCTTGGGCCTGCCACTTGCTAATTAAATGATCTTGGTGAGATTATTACATTTATCCAATTCCTAGTTTCTTCATCTGTAAATGAGGAATATAGCCTATATGCTAGATTATGTATAAGGAATAAATAAAACAAGTGTACAAATTAAGTTCTTGGAATCATGCCTAACATGAATTAAATACACAATCAACATCAGCTCTTATTCTTTCCTCCTTCCCCAGATTTTCCATCCCCCAGTGTGATAAAACAGAATAGGGAAGTAAACCAGGAACTGGGAAATCTGAGCTCTTGATCTAGGTCCTGGGCAAGTTTTCTACAATATCTTCCTTCTCTTCCATGTGTAAATAGACAGACAAACAGATACAATTTTAAGAAATTAGGAGTTAATACAAGGTAAGGGACAAGAATATGCTCCATAGGCTTAAACCCACAGTGCATTCAAGCCCTCCAACTATCCAACAGAGCGCCTAGTCAGCAGCCACCCAGGGCCAGTGAGCAGATGAAATATGGTAAGAAGCCTGGAGAACTGAGTGTCAAGTCTTACCTGAAATTCATTATTCAGAATTTAAGTTTACAAAACTGATCATAGATGTAAGCTGTTGGAAAGCTGCTAATCTTTTAACGTTTTTAATGTTGCTACCTGCAAATTTAAAAATTAAACATGTGGCTCTCATCAAATCTCTACTGGAATGCCTGCCAGCAGACAGATGTACATATTCATCCCCCATGTTGTCCTTTTACTGGATACATGCCTTCTTTTCTGAACTGAGAATAACACTGTCAAAAACCCTAGTTCTTTGGACTTCTTGGTGGAACTATATATTGTAATAAATGATGAATGAAGAGCAAAAAGATAATGTAAATGATGTAATGTTTACATAATGCAATGTAATAATATGTAATGAGAGGAGATGTCAATGATTAGTGACTTGGAAAGGAAAGAAGGCAAAGAAAGAGGGTTGCCATTCCCTTCTCCAATGCATGAAAGGAAAAGGGAAATTGAAGTCGCTCAGTCGTGTCCAACTCTTCGTGACCCCACAGACTGCAGCCCACCAGGCTCTTCCGTCCATGGGATTTCCAGGCAAGAGTAGTGGAGTGGATTGCCATTGCCTTCTCCGAAGAAAGAGGAGAGGGGTCTAAATAAGAGATAAACACACAGCTAGTACGTTACCAGTGCTCTGATTCTCAACCTAAGAATCCCAGGAATAAACTCCACTGGGGTTGATCACGGTGCCCTGTGTCTTTTACATTTAGTCTGAAGGGCCTGAAGGGCCTTAAGGGAAGGACCTTGTCTAATTGATTCTGAATCATTTTTGTAAGACCAAACAGCAGTACACTAAAACAATTTTTATCCTAATAATTAGAAAAGTGATCTAGTTTTAATCTCTTTCATGAAAATATGAATTTCAACATAAAATATGTGTATAAAGTTTGGAGGCACTTTGAAAAAAAACTTCATATAAATTCAAGTTATAAGTGCTTTTTGGCCAAAACAGAATATCTAGTCAAGATGTTTTAGTAGATAAAACTCTTATATGGCAAGAAAGCAAGAAGCAGATACAAAGAAGATAAACAAAACTTGTCTTCTTTAATGACTCAGCAGATAAACATGTTTGGCGGTAAGGAGTAAAAAAATGAAACATCAGCATCTTTGAACAGCAAGCTCTTTTCTGTGTCTACTTTCCCATTAGCTGGACCGAGTAGAAATGCTGTACTTTTCCCTACTCCCTGCACTCCGTTCTTCATCTGCAGCGGTTTCACTGCCAGAAACGAATTCACCAAAGAAAGCACCAAGAAATCAGTGTCCTGTTCCACAGAACTCATGGTTCCCTACTGCCCCATTCAACCACAATCACAGGAAAGAAGCCACAAATTGAACCCCACCCACTAAAATGCAATATTCCAATCTTTGCCTTTCATATTATAATTATTTAGCTAACATGTTAGGAAGAGAAACCCAAAGAGTATCTGACAGATAGGAGGTAGGCTGTTTTAGACTTTACTTAAATAAAATGTCTAATATTGAAGGTCAATGGAAAAGACAATCACTTCCCAGGAACCGTGATTATAAGAGTGCTGGGGTTTGAAAATTCTGAATGGTAGTTAGGGGCACCTGTATTCAAACATGTAGGGAAAGGGACTCAACTAATTTACCTAATCAAGTTGTATTTTCAATAGCAAAAGGACCTCTATTGAACACTCCTATGTAGTCCTGGAAGGAGAAACAAATTTAAAATACCTTCATTCTAATCATTGTAATATTAATGTATATAAAAGAGATATGTTTTTGAGAACTCTCTTTGCATTTACTTTCTCTGAATATTTCATTTTTAAATGTCATTGAAAATAGAATACCATTACATATTTGCAAATAGACTATTAATTTCCCTCTATTTAGTTTCATTCATATAAATGAAACTAAATAGAGGGAAAATTTGTTGCATTTTATTTCCTAAACTTAAGTGATTGACTTTGTGCTTTCATATCCTTGTATTTTAGAATCCTCCCTTATAAAGAGCAAAACATAAAATTATTTGCCCTTAAGTTATGATTGAGTTAAACTTATTTCCAGGCACATGGGAAATACTCTATGCCTGGAATCAAATTAAGAAAAAAAAAAAAAACTTTCAGGAATATTCGTAAGTAATCACATTTTTTATGCAGGGTGGACACCAGGTTTCTACTTCTAACCCCTCTCAGAACCTAGTCATGCATACATGGTAAGTTGCTTCAGTCATGTCTGACTCTTTGAGACCCCATGGGCCATAGCTCACCAGGCTCCTCTGTCCATGGGATTTTCCCAGCAAGAATACTGGTGTGGGTTGCCATGCCCACCTCTAGGGGATCTTCCAGACCCAGGGATCGAACCAGCATCTCTTATGTCTCTTGCATTGACAGATGGGTTCTTTACCACTGGTGCCACCTGGGAAGCCCAATTACCACCAATATTCCAATGGTGTGATCACAAGCAGTGAAACCAATCAAGGACAGAGAGGAAAATGCTTTGGGCACTTTAGAGTTTTAGGCAGAATTATGGCAAACAGCAAAAAAGAGCAAGAAATTCAGAGGAATATAGTGGATTGAAGTTATAAATGATAGAGTGTGGTAAGAAAATGAGAAGAAATAAGAAGAGGAAGAAAGAATGATTGCCACAGAGGTGCGGCCACAGCAAGAAATCCAAGACACCCATCACTGGGTCCACACACACCTCCTGCTGACGCTGTTCTACAGCGTTACACTCCAAGCCCTCATTACTCTCTTCATCTGCTAAAGAGTAAGTGTCAAAATGATAGATGCGAGCTCACTGTATCAACATTTCCCTATAGCCACGAAGCCCATTATCAATCAAGATAAAGCTGTGCCAGGATACAGTTCTTATCAGAAGACGGGCAAGGAGGAGTTCAAAATGGTGTTAGATTTATCAGAATTTCATTGTCACAAGCTCCCTAAAGCAATTGAAAAGCACTGATATTCTATGCAGGAGCTGGAATCCAAATATCATTCTTCCAATCTGTTTGGAATTTTCTCTTGTTTAAAGAAGCAGGAGGAGGAAGTGTAGATACCACTTAAGACAGTGGCTAATGAGAAGAAGCTCTTTTAAGCATTCTGAGCAGTTGCTGAGTGCATGGCTGTTATTTTGGTTGGACCACTGCCCCGACAAGGGAGCATAATACTAATTATAGATATCAGACTGGAAGGCGAATGATGAGGGATAATATGTAGAGACATTTTAATGTTGGGATCAATTGAACTGGGACATAGCTTCTGACAGATATTTCAATCTAAATGAGTCAGACTGCTTTAGGAAATACTAAAAAAGACTACTGTAAAATACGATAAAAAAAATTACCCATTTTCTGTTTAGGGGCAGTTATTTAGCAAATTTTTTACATATTGTCTATGTCTAGTCAATTTTTTTTTCTCCAAATTTTAGTATTCAGGTTATATATATTTACTGTTCCCCAATCTTTTAATATTTTCTTTATAAGTCATTAGTATGATTGGCAGTCAAATAAAAATGACAATTGTATGTGGTTATGGAGATCAACCAGGACTGTTTTAAATAGGTTAAGATGGAGGGATGAATGACCTCAAACAGAAATATATAGACTATTAAAATGTGTTTTTTCATGTAATTAAATTTCTGTTAAAGTAGAATTAATAGTATAAAAAATACACTCTTTGCCTTAAGGATCTTAGCAGCTATGAAATCACTGGAAGTTTAAAAAATTAAATCAGCACAAGAAAGTAAAGCCTTAGAAATCAGTCTCACTGTCTACTGTCTTCAGCCCTATTATTCCATTTCCTGGCTTCTTAGAATCTTGATGCTGACAATCCGAGTGAACACATATCGTTCCCTTGTATTTGTTCATTGCTCTCAAAGTCATCAGTTGACACTTAACATTTTGCTGTGTTAAATATCTCATGTTTGGTGTTATAAACAGGTGTCTTTCAATTTATCCTGTTTGATACAGTACTGGATAAGCTTCTTTTATTATTATTATAATAATAATTATCATTATTATTTATTTATGGGTAGGAGGCAGAAGAAGGGAGGGGGCATTCTATTTACAGCAAGCAAGACAGGCATCTGAAACTCTGCTTCTTACAAAGCTTGGGGGATTGGAAAAGGAAAGCTGGAAGGAAAAAAATGGGTTGTAGCTAGCTTATCAATGCCCCTGTAACCAGCACCATCTCTCACGGTTTATTAAATACATGCATGTGTTATGCTTTAACTTAGAGGTGAAGACACAGTAAATGGCTCCTTTCCCAGAACCCTGTTAACATTTTCAGGCCACTGATGATTTCATTTAGCATATTACCTCTTCAAAGTGATATCTCTGTAATCAAATTACCCTCCAGAAGGGAACTATGTACTGCTCTTCACAGTACGATCGATTCGAGTTATCAGCTTTAATCATATGTATACAGGTGATTCCTCTTCCTCATTCATATTTAAAGGACTACGCTTCTGCATGATATTCTTTCCTATGTCCTACCATCATGTAAATACCTGTAATAATCACTATCATTTATTGAGCAACAACCAGGGCTCAGATTGTTCATGAATTACCTTAATCTTTATAACTGCTTTGTAATATAAGTTTTGTCCACATTTTATGGATGGGAATGCTGAGATTCAAAGAGATCAATTTGCCAAGGTCACACCATTTGATAAGAGTACAGATGAATGAATGTTATTGTTCAGTCACTAAGTCATGTCTGACTATTTTTTTTTTAATTTGATAAAACAGTAACTTTTTTGCTCAAATCCAGGAATCATAGGATGTAATCAGCCTAGCAAGAAAACATAAGAAAATCCAAATTTATGTATATATCTAGACCTCAACAGGCAGCTGATCATACACTATACCATGATGCTAATCACTCAAGCAAATAACTACTCTAAAATACAATGCACGTACTTTCCCATGATCTCTACACAGAAGGAAACCACACACAAAATAGCTCTGTAGGGAATCACTCTTACAATCCAGTTACTTAAAAACTGGCAAAAACAGTCACCCTTACCCTGACTCTGAAGGTAACATTCAGAGTTGAAAAACTGAAAAATACTTGATCTCTTTACAAAGCAACGAAAATTAAAGAGAACAGATATATATATTTGAAAAGTTGTGCCTGTACTACCTGAAACAAAAATACCCAGTAAATGAAAATAGGCAGTTGGCATTTTCAATTATAGAAACTAATACAAATGTTCTCCCACTGAGGCTAACACGATTATGAAAAGAATTATGTTCTAAACATATTGTAGCTATTTAACTTGAGGCCACAAATCAAGGTAGTATATTCAGTACGCATTAGTGTGTTACAGCCACTGTGACTGCAGCCTTCTCTCATCTCCCATTAACTTCTGCATCAAAATGACATTTTTCCTTTGGCCTATTTGAAAATAGCAATACAACTTTTTCTCTTTTAAGTCACATCCTAAGGATGTAAGAATAAGGACAGGGTGATCGTGATTCGCCTTCCCACAGATTCATGGCAAGAGAGGCTGGTCAGATGGACAGTTCAGAAAACAGAAGGATGACAGGCTTGTGAGAGGGGGATCATTAAAATAATCCTAGAAAAAAAAAAAAAACAGAATAAACATCATTTATCTGACACCAAAATCTCCCAAAAGACACTGCCACATCTTTTAGCAGAGGTTCTTCTAACAGTCTTCGGTTCTTTGTTCCCAGCCTAATTTGAACATTTAGGGCTAACACTTCCCATTATTTTTCTTTAATGTGAAGGAAATGCTGAGGCTTGACTTGCAGAAGATGAAAGTACCAGGGCTCAACTCCTGGGGCCTTTACTCATTTTAAGAATAACCGATGTACCGCATGAAGTTGATGCCCAAATAACTATCACACCGTACCCTGTATATCTGAGACCCGAGCAAACACTTCCAAACCAAGGCACAAACTGGCTTCAAAATCCATGACTCCGTGTCACTAACCTCCAGCCTCCCTTAGTGCGGCAGAAACGTTCCCATGGAAACTGAGCAAAGGAGGGGGGAGCAAGGAAAAGAGGACAAAAGAGAAAATACCATTAACATAGCAAACGAACTAAACAGAGAAATCCTAACACAGAGGATCCCAAGTTAAACACACGCAACGTGTGAATTATATCGATGAGATTCACAAGTATGGTGACGCATCGGGTTGAAATGTTCATTCAAACTCTCTAGCATCCTTGTTGTTGCTGTTCAGTCACTAAGCGGTCTTTTGTGTTCCCATGGACTGTAACCCACCAGGCTCCTCTGTCTATGAGATTTTCCAGGCAAGAATGCTAGAGTAGGTTTGTCATTTCCTTCTCCAGGGGGATCTTCCCAACCCAGGGATCGATCCTACATCTCCTGCATTGGCAGGCAGATTCTTCACCACTGAGTCGCCAGGGAAGACCCAAGTATCCTTTAACAGACTCCTTTTTAGGGAAAGAAACTGCTATCACTTCCTTTTTTCTTCACCCCTGAAAAGGAAGGAAGTGCAATTCTTAGGAATATCAAGCTGAAGAAACTGGAATTAATTCAATAGCATTAGGGGAAAATGCCCTTGAGCTGAAAGCCTAGAAGTTCTCAATGGTTTGATGACATGGCCTTCTTGAAGAAGTCCTGAGGTGGGCCAGCTAGGAGTCAACAGCAAGGACTCAAAGAAGAGACCAGTGGATTGAATAGGTTTTAGAACCACTATAAGGAGACAGAGAGGGTACCATTCTAACAGATATCCTCCCCTCATCCCTTCAAGAGCCATTTGCTTACTCATCCACACATCAGTTTCCAAAGGACTATTGGAACAGTATGTGTGACTTTAAAAGTTCACATCAGGTCAACAGGAGAGATACATATCTCTTTCATCATTGCTTCCATATTTCATGCCAATAAGTACTACCAAAATTAGGGTGACTGATCCTCCCATTTTTCCTAGGAGTAGGAGGTGCACCAGGACAGCTGACCAGGGACAAGGAACTTTCAGTGCTAAAACTGTGACAGTCCTAGGAAAATTGGGATGATTGGTCACCCTAAGATTGACCGAACCGAACCCAATTCAAACCCAATTCAAATGGCGTTAGTGGATGTCTGTTTGCTTCTTTTTTTTTTTAATTTATTGGCATATAGTTGATTTACAATCTTGTGTTTGTTTCAGGTGTACAGCAAAGTGGATCAGTTACACATGTATGTATATCTACTCTCTGTTTTTTTTTTTGAGATTCTTTTTCCATATAGGCCATTACAGAGTACTGAGCAGAGTTCCCTGTATTATACATCGGGTTCCTATTAGTTATCTTAGTTGTTAGTATGTATATGTTAGCTCGTCTCCTGACTTATCCTCCTCCCCCTTATTCCCTCATAGCCATAAGTTTGTTTTATATCTCCATGACTCTACTTCTGTTTTGTAAAGGAAATCATAAACAAAACAAAAAGATAACCCTAAGAATGGGAGAAAATATTTACAAATGAAGCAACTGACAAGGGACTGATCTCCAAAATATACAAATAGTTCATGTAATATTAAAAAAAAAAATTAATCCAACCAAAGCTGAGTAGAAGATCTAAGTAGACATTTCTCCAAAGAAGACATACAGATGGCCAAGAGGCACATGAAAAGATATTCAACACCAACATTACTTATTATTAGAGAAATGCAAATCAAAACCACAACATGAGGTATCAGGTCACACCAATCAGAATGACCATCACCAAAAAATGTACAAACAACAAACGCTGGAGACGGTGTGGAGAAAAGGGAACCCCCGACACTGTTAGTGGCAGTGTAAATTGGTTCAGCCACTATGGAGAACGTTTTGCACGTTCCTTAAAAATCTAAAAATAGAATTACCATATGAGCCAGGAGTCCTACTCCTGTACATATGCCCCAAGAAAACCATAAGTTAAAAATGTACCCACAGCCCAATGTTCACTACAACACTATTTATGATAGCCAGGACATGGAAGCAACCTAAATGTCCATCAATAGAGGAATGGATAAAGCAGTTGTGGTATACACATGAAAGGAAGTATTACTCAGCCATTAAAAAGAACAAAATAATGCCATTTGCTTTCCTTTGTAAGGGAATGGAATTAACCTTTTCCTTAAAGGTTTTTAGAAGAACTTTACAACAGTTCACAAATATCCTTGAAATATAAAAACATCTATAAATTTTAGTTACTGTTTTAAGTAACTAAATTGAAGCTTATGAAACATAATGGAAGATGATAATAAGGAGTACAGATTAGAATATTTTTTTGTTGAGAAGTTGTTCATATTATTTAATAGAAACATTGATAATGTTACCTTCACGAGGTTCTGCAAAAGTCAAAGATATTAACATTCACTCTTCACATTTCAGACTTTACCCAAAAGCTCAGGTCTACAACTATTTCAGAATCAGTTACATTAAATATCACAGCCATATACGATTAGGAATGAATGCCTTTTATGATGTCTTTCCACACATTTGTTTACTGATGTGAACACATCCCCAGGAGCTTTGGATGAATTGGGGAAGTGGGGGATAAAGACCACCACAACATGTAAAGATTATAATTCAATAACAGGAAACTGCATTATGCCTAAAATAAAAACAGAGGTGTTAATGGATGTTTTCCCTATCAATATTGTTTCACCTCCTACAATTATTTTTAAGTGAAGTGAGATTGTAAATGGATTTTAAACAAAACACCCTTTGAATACCATTTCTTGTGGTTTTGTGTTTTTGTTTTGGGCCACACTGCTTAGCATGTGGGGTCTTAGTTCCCTGATCAAGGATGGAACCTCCACCCGCTTCGATGGAAGCACAGAGTCTTAATCACTGGACCACCAAGGAAGTCCCTTGAACACGATTTCAAAGGTGTGGGCACACAGCATCAAGGTATGACGCCGAAGGCTGAACTAGGGAGCTGGGGAGAATTCCAGGAAAAGCAAGAACTTTAGAACAACACAGCTGGCAGCAAAAAAACAAAACCAGGAACAGTCAGGCTCTCCAGGTTCCCATAACGAAGGACTATGCCTGTGTGAGGGCTTCCCTGGTGGCTCAGCTGGTAAAGAATCGCCTGCAATGCAGGAGACCTGGGTTCAATCCCTGGGTTGGGAAGATCCCCTGGAAAAGGGAACGGCTACCCACTCCAGTATTCTTGCCTGGAGAATTCCATGGACAGAGGAGCCTGGTGGGCTACAGTCCATAGGGCCACAAAGAGGCAACTAACACACTATGCCTGTGTGAATAACATGCCCCACACAGACTCCAAACAAAAACTGGCCAGAGGAAGTAAATTTTCAGGCGACCTCCTCCTTGAAAGGGTAGGCAGTAGCAAAGAAGGCTGGTTTTAATCAGGTCACCTGGTTCTATGTTAGAATAATTTAATAATAAAAGAGATAAGAGCTCACCTTATTTAGGCTTTTAACAGACTAACTGTTCATTGTCAAACTATGCTATGGAAAAAAAGCAGGACAGTATACAACTAATAAGGAGAAGAATACTACTAAAACACATCACAAATAGTAATCATTTAGTTTTATTTTCCTCTGTTATCCTTGAGACTCTATGTTATGTAACATTTACAACAATAAAAAAAATCATAGCATACATAAAGGAAAAGACTTTGATTTATATTACTTTACATTTGTCCTTTACTCAGATGTGCATGAGAGATTTTAGCCACTGTGTAAATTTCTTTCTATGGTCAAGAGAAGTAGAAAAAAATATGAGCTGAATCATCTGAGTATTTGATGAACAGAACAGAAAAGCCTAGTCAAGAAAGTAGGATAGAAAGGCAAAATACCAGAGAACTGATAGGTAGAGTCATAATATCATATATGTACAAGTCCAGTATTTATGGAGTGTTTACTTTTTATTTGGAACTATGATAAAGGCTTTAAGAATAGTCATAAGAAAAGAATAATGGTTGATTACTAAGTGCTAGAGAGATCAACTGGCCCACTCTGCCCAGAACTGAGGGTTTTTCAGGATGCAGAACTTTAAGGGCTAAAACCTGGACAGTCTTAGAGGGAAGCTGCTAGGATTAAATCAGGTAACCCACACACACAAAATGCTCAGCACCGTGCACGGTACAGAGAGAGTGCTCGTTTGTCCCAGTCTGGCTGAGAATGCCCTGGTTTTAGCACCGAAAACCCAACCACCCAGGGAACGGAGTCTCTATGGGCATTAATTCATCTAACATTCACAGCAGGCCTGGAAGGTAGAAACGGGCACTAACATTGCTCCTCATATTACAGATGGCACAAGAGAGGTCTAGATATTGTCAGTAACAGCTCATGGTTGCACAGATCTTGGCTGAACAGGGACTGGGGGTGAATAGCTTAACTCCCACCAAGCCTGCAGAGCTCCTCACGGCCTTGTATTGCCTCCCAGTTAAGTCTGGGAGCACTTGCTAGTGTCAGGAGAAAGGCAACCAGGGGGAGAAGGCGGCGACAACACCAAGCAAGCATACAGGTATCTTTGCAATCATTAGATGGTAGGTTGATATCGATAGATAATACCAGTGAAAGGTAAGGAACTCAACTGTGGCATCTGAAGAGGCCTTAGCTTGTTGAGGGCATCAATGCCACGAGTAGTTTAGGAAGAGTTTTGAGCTGTCACGTTACTCTCCTCCTGGGTTTACCTTCTATCTACTCTGACTAGGGTCTTAACTAGTTATATCTAGTCATAGGGCAATGTGGCTTGCAGTGGAAAAGAAGGTAATGGATGGCACTGGGAAATGCAAAGGAAGAGAGGGAGAGATGAAGGAAGGCAAGAAAGAGGAAGGCAGAGTAGGATGGAGGAAGAGAATAAGAAACAAGTCTAGGAGTGGGGGGAGAAGTCACATTTTACTTACAAATATTGCACCGCAGATAGATTCCTTATAGTTAATTATTGATGGTTTATTCATAATCAGTACCAGAACCCAGCCAATCTAGAATGAAAGTTTCCTTAATCAAAACTTTGTCACTCTCCTTTGGCAAATAATCTGATTTAAATTTCTAAGGTTGGATTCATTAAAAAAAAACCATAAAAGTATGCATCTATGCCTATTGACCTGACTCTGCAGGTTTGATCATTGCAAACCAACAACCATCATCCATATATTGGCAAGATCTGTACTTGGGAAGTATAATCTGAGTATCAACCTATGTCTTTCACATGACCCACTTGTCAGCACCCACCACAATATCATATACAATTAAGACACTCAGAAGCATGTTCTTTAGAGACACAGCACAATTTGCTGGTACATTATTTCTAAACAAGTAAATGAAGACATGTTGATCAGGAAACTAAAATGATATGGTATAATAATTATAGAGATTTCCCAGTAGTGTTTTAACAATGCAGGTGTTTTCTTTATCAGCTGTGTTTGAGGAATAAGAAGAATAATATAATTAGGAAGGAATGCTACCAGTTCTTGAGTGCCTTCCACTGAACATACAATGGAAGAAGCAGTGCCTGGAATGTTTGTGTGTGTGTGTTCACACATGTGTATGTGAGTAGGAAAGGAGTATTGTTACACAAACGGCTGGATAAAGGATTAGAAAGAATCCTCTTTCTGCTGTGACCCAGAAACTTCTCAGGTTTTATGGACTGAAAATTTTTGAAAACACCCATCTATTTTTTAATATGTTTTTTTGGCAACGCATTTCTAATGTTTTAGGAAAATAATACTTATTGGATATTAATGGTCTAATCCCTTTTATTTAATACATTTTTAGTCTTATTAATACTGCATATTTTTAAAACGCAATGTTTACCAGTGGATGTGAAATTTTTAAAATGTTTTATTTTATATAGTGTATTTCCTTAAAGAAACCTCATCACAAGTCATTTCATGGAAAGAGGCTTCTATTATTTATGTTGCATCTCATTAACATTTTACTTCCATCTTTTAAATTTCCTTCTGAGATGAAACATTTGACTTTTATGAGGGCACTAAAAGAACAAGAATGGGCCACTTTCATTTGGGGTCTGAAAACACCATAATCTTGTAATTTATTCAAGCTGAATGTTGACAAAAGCTGTTTTAACTGTTTATAGAAATGATCAGAAAGCCGGCACATCCTGAAAAGTCTCTTTAAAATGTGTCAGCTTTGCCCACTGTCTTATCGAGTTGATGACCAAATTCACTCTCTAATTACAAACTTGTGCTCCTCACAACATGAGGAATGGAGGATTCTGAGAAGCAAATCAATCACGTAAAGGTTACTCTGAGCAAAAGTAATGAAAATGACTGGATACCCCAGATCATTAGATGAAATGGTGAGCAAGAGGACTGTTTGCTGATATCCAAGTGTCAATCACAAGTACGTGTAGTAATTAGATTAGGAAACGTACACAAGCCTTTGACTGTGTGGATCACAATAAACTATGGGAAATTCATCAAGAGATGGGAATACCAGACCACCTGACCTGCCTCTTGAGAAATCTGTATGTAAGTCAGGAAGCAACAGCTAGAACTGGACACGGAATAACAGGCTGGTTCCAAATAGGAAAAGGAGTACGTCAAGGCTGAATATTGTCACCCTGCTTATTTAACTTCTATGCAGAGTACATCATGAGAAATGCTGGACTAGAAGAAACACAAGCTGGAATCAAGATTGCTGGGAGAAATATCAATAACCTCAGATATGCAGATGACACCACCCTTATGGCCT
>NW_011494773.1:3777039-3781565 GCF_000754665.1 Bison bison bison | reverse complement strand
GAAAGTGAAAGTGGAGAGTGAAAAAGTTGGCTTAAAGCTCAATATTCAGAAAATGAAGATCATGGCATCTGGTCCCATCACTTCATGGGAAATAGATGGGGAAACAGTGGAAACAGTGTCAGACTTTATTTTTTTGAGCTCCAAAGTCACTGCAGATGGTGATTGCAGCCATGAAATTAAAAGACATTTACTCCTTGGAAGGAAAGTTATGACCAACCTAGATAGCATATTGAAAAGCAGAGACATTACTTTGCCAACAAAAGTCCATCTAGTCAAGGCTATGGTTTTTCCTACGGTCACATATGGATGTAAGAGTTGGACTGTGAAGAAGGCTGAGCACCAAAGAATTGATGCTTTTGAAGTGTGGTGTTGGAGAAGACTCTTGAGAGTCCCTTGGACTGCAAGGAGATCCAACCAGTCCATTCTGAAGGAGATCAGCCCTGGGATTTCTTTGGAAGGAATGATGCTAAAGCTGAAACTCCAGTACTTTGGCCACCTCATGCGAAGAGTTGACTCACTGGAAAAGACTCTGATGCTGGGAGGGATTGGGGGCAGGAGGAGAAGGGGACGACAGAGGATGAGATGGCTGGATGGCATCACTGACTCGATGGATTTAAGTCTGAGTGAACTCCGGGAGTTGGTGATGGACAGGGAGGCCTGGTGTGCTGCGATTCATGGGGTCGCAAAGAGTCGGACACGACTGAGCGACTGAACTGAACTGAACTGAACACAAGCATATAGTGACATATCTGGCCAATAGTTGGGATCTGATAAATGGTTGTTGTTGTTTTGCTAAATCGTGTCTGACTCTGCGAACCTATGGACTGCAGCACGCCAGGCCTCCCTTCTCATCACCAACTCTAGGAGTTTATTCAAATTCATGTCCATTGAGTCGGTGATGCCATCCAACCATCTCATCCTCTGTCGTCCCCTTCTCCTCCTGCCTTCAACCTTTCCCAGCATCAGGGTCTTTTCTAAGACCCTTCACCTGACCTTACTCTTTGCATCAGGTGGCCAAAGTATTGGAGCTTCAGCTTCAGTATCAGTCCTTCCAATGAATATTCAGGGTAAATGGTAGCTTGCATCACTATGTTTACTAATCACAGCAATATTTCATGTTTTGTTGGCTAGCACAGTGGGGCTCAAGTACTAAGATGAGTTAAAATATTGCTTCTCATTTTTTATTTACAAGACATGATGCAACTTATTTAAAGCCTTCCTTCCTAAACTACAAAAGCAAAACAAAAAATAATAACAAAAAAGTCTGTCTGATCGGATTGTTCTGAATATAAAGCTATTAAGTGAAGACAGGGAAGGAGTAAGAAAAAGAGGTAGAGAGAGAGAGACGAAAACATCCCTTCCCATTAATAATACTTGATAAACGTCCACTATACCTAAAACAGAAGGAAACAAAGAACAGAATTTTCAATATTCATGACTTGTTTTTTCTATTGGAATGAAGCAAAAAACAAAAAATAACTTGAGAGCTATCAATTATTCCAAGTAATAAGCCTATATTAAAAACTGACCAAAAACATTTACCCTTTGAGGAACTCTTTTTCCAAAAAACAAACACACACACAGAAAAACAAAAACAAACAAACAAGCTTTTCTTTTAGATTGGTTATCAGGGGAGGAGATTTTTAGAACTTATTTTTTTAAATTAATTAAATCAGTATTGAGATATTTATGTGAGCATAAATACTATATAACCTTCCCTGGAGGAGGAAGTGGTAACCCATTCCCGTATTCTTGTCTGGCGATTCCATGGACAGAGTAGCCTGGCAGGCTATAGTCCATAGGGTCACAAAGAGGTGGCCATGACTGAAGCGACTTAGCCTAGTACCGCAGCATTATATAACCTAGTCACAAAAATGGGCTTCCCCGTGGCTCAGCAAGTGGAGTCTGCCTGCAATGCAGGAGAGACAAGAGATGTGGGTTTGATTCCTGGGTGGGGAAGATCCCCTGGAGAAAGAAATGGCAAACCACTCCAGTATTCTTCCCTGGAGAATCCCATGGATAGGGGAGTGTGGCAGGCTACCGTCCAAAAGGTTGAAAAGAGTCTGACAACTGAGTGACTAAGGGCACTCACGTGTGGGCACACACACACATACACACACACACACTAGAAATAACTACCTTTTATTTACCACTTACCATAAATCAACACTGTTAAATGCTTTACATACTTTCTCTCAATTATTTATCATAATGATCTTTTTAAGGTAGGTAATGCTATCCCCATTTCATAGATAGGGGAAAAAAAAAAAAGGTTATTGATAATGCTGGAAGGTGAGTAAATACTCTGGTCTAAGAGGTGGTATAGATAGTATTATGTAGGTTAAAGATACAGACTCTAGAATCAAACTGAGTTCAAATCTTGATCCTCTGATCTTGAGCAAGTTGCATACTCTTCTCTCTGGTCTTAGTTATGCTCTCTGTAAAATGGGGGAAAAAATAGTGCCCACCCCTCAGGACTGTTTTTAAGTTTAAATTCAATTCCATGCAAAGCACTTGGAAGAGTTCATGGTATATAGTCAATCCTTGGTACATCTCAGCTGTCGTTATTGGTCTAGCTCTGAAATCTTTTCTTCTTTTTAAGTTTTTCTCCAAAGGACAAATTGCCAGGCCATTGTATAGCTAAGTAAAGGAACTAGGATTCCTTTAACAACATGAGCTTCAAGAATCCATATAATGCATCCACCCACTTTATCTCAATTGATCCTAATTCTGCCCAAGGATGTGCAACTATTAGAAAAAAAAGCTAGATGCTAGCCCTGGCACTGCAGGCTCAAGATGCTATGATCTTTCTTCTAATAAAAGAAAGAATTCTGGGATTTATTCTTTGGCTCGGTGCAGTAACATAACACAAAATAACTGGATGAACATCCAGATGTCTCAGCCAGTGTGAGAACAAACATCTGGCTGATGAACTGGATATTGCATTTTTTTTTCCACCATGACATTGGGCAATGTGTCAAATATGATTGATGTAAAACAGAAGAAAGGAAAGCATACAGAAGGAGCTGTTAAAAAGAAAAATACTCTACTAAATAAAAGATGGCATGGACTTTGCTATCATTACCTGCACCAGCAATTTATTTGTAACCAACATCAATAGCTCTATTGGGGAATACAATCTCCCTTAACTTGTTCTACCATGCTGACACCTCTAACTCAGAAATGTAATTTAAAATAAAGATTCATGGAGCTAATATCCTTCTTGTTTCAGAGTATTAAAGTGTCTATTGTTCTCACAGCTTGAAGGGGGGTAAAAGGCCCATGCATAAATGAGCACATGGATGACAGACTGCTGGATATAAATATTGCCCAGCTTTTAGTGAGATACCAATGCCTGTAGAATACAAAGCTAAAATATACACTCTGAATAAAATGCCTTATGATATAAAAGCTGTCATGAAGGGTGCTTTTGCTATAACCCTAGACGTATGGTGATTTTCCTGGGGAGATAATAATAGAACTGATCACACCAACGATTATCATGTTATTATAGCTAGAGCTGGTGAGCACTTTCTTGCCCTGTTCCAGGTATATTCCTGCTGCTGCTGCTGCTAAGTCGCTTCAGTTGTGTTTGACTCTGTGCAACCCCATAGACAGCAGCCCATCAGGCTCCCCCGTCCCTGGGATTCTCCAGGCAAGAACACCGGAGTGGGTTGCCATTTCCTTCTCCAATTCATGAAAGTGAAAAGTGAAAGTGAAGTCGCTCAGTCATGTCTGACACTCAGCGACTCCATGGACTGCAGCCTACCAGGCTCCTCCATCCATGGGATCCTCCAGGCAAGAGTACTGGAGTGGGGTGCCATTGCCCTCTCCAGGTCTTTTCCTAGGTATGTATAATATCAACCCTATGAAGCAGTATTCTTAGTAGCCTCATTTTGTCAATCAGGAAACAGAGATTGAGAGCTATTACGTGACCTGACCATTTTCTCATATTTATCATTGACTTTGTATTTCCAATTTCCAACTTATTCAGCCAAGGGCCAAGTACACACATAGGTTGAAAAGGAGTTACACTGAATGTTAAAGAATCTTAGAATTTTAAGCCTGCAAGGGATCTTTCAGTTCAGTTCAGTCACTCAGTCGTGTCCGACTCTGAGACCCCATAAATCGTAGCACGCCAGGCCTCCCTGTCCATCACCAACTCCCAGAGTTCACTCAGACTCAAGTCCATCGAGTCAGTGATGCCATCCAGCCATCTCATCCTCTGTCGTCCCCTTCTCCTCCTGCCCCCAATCCCTCCCAGCGTCAGAGTCTTTTTCAATGAGTCAACTGTTCACATGAGGTGGCCAAAGTATTGGAGTTTCAACTTCAGCATCAGTCCTTTCAATGAACACCCAGGACTGATTTCCTTTAGAATGGAGTGGTTGGATCTCCTTGCAGTCCAAGGGACTCTCAAGAGTCTTCTCCAACACCACAGTTCAAAAGCAGCAATTCTTCAGCACTCAGCTTTCTTCACAGTCCAACTCTCACATCCATACATGACCACTGGAAAAACCATAGCCTTG
>NW_011494773.1:3774515-3776811 GCF_000754665.1 Bison bison bison | reverse complement strand
GCTCAGTCGTGTCCAACTCTTAGCGACCCCATGGACTGCAGCCCACCAGGCTCCTCCATCCATGGGATTTTCCAGGCAAGAGTACTGGAGTGGGGTGCCACTGCCTTCTCCGAGGTCTTTCCCTGCTGCTGCTGCTAAGTCGCTTCAGTCGTATCCAACTCTGTATGACCCCATAGACGGCGGCCCACCAGGCTCCCCCGTCCCTGGGATTCTCCAGGCAAGAACACTGGAGTGGGTTGCCATTTCCTTCCCCAATGCATGAAAGTGAAAAGTGAAAGTGAAGTCGCTCAGTCGTGTCCGACACTCAGCGACTCCATGGACTGCAGCCTACCAGGCTCCTCCATCCATGGGATTTTCCAGGCAGGAGTACTGGAGTGGAGTGCCACTGAGAGTAGTTAATCCTTCCCTGACATTTAGAGATGATAAAACCAAGCCTTATGAGGTCATGATTTGTCTAAGATCATACATTTTGCCAGAATGAGACTCGGGGAGTCCCTTCATGAGTATCATTTCCTTCTACCAACACATTACTTCATAGTTGTCCAGTGAAATGCAAATGTCTTTCCCCAAGTGAAGAGATCCACCCTAACTCATTGTTATATTGCCAACCAGTAGTTAGTCAGACAGACCAGGCAGGATTTGGTGGAGAAGTCTGATGACTGAGAGGTTGTTAGGGAAGGCACCAGGGGCAATGTCTTGAGAATATCAGCCTGTTAGTCAGCTTTGGGTTGGAGTCTTGGCTCCAGCATTTATTGCTATATAACACTGGGTGAGTAACTTAACCTCCTTGCCTCAGTTTCTTCTTCTGTAAACTGAAAACAATAATATCATTAATGTCAAAGAGCTGATGTGAGTATAGGCTGCACACAACTTAGAAAGAGTTGCATGCAGCATATGGTGACTTTTAAGTGCTCAATGAATGCTAACCCTCATCACTGCTTATGGGGAGAAAGGCACAGGGGGAGTTCTGGGCAACCAGAAGACTTCAAGAAAGATCTAAGATTGATGAGATTCACAGTACCAAAGAAAGGTGCCTCTGATCTGTCACCATGTGATTCAAGGTTAGCCCTGATTATAAACTCTATTACTATACTCCTTATCAATAATGGACCAATTTAAAATTCAGAGGAACCAAGGAAATGGGTTTCAATTGTGATTACCAAAAAACAAAAACAAAACACACACCCTTTCCACCAGAAGGCATCAGAGACTGGTCTGTGCTATGCCCCACAGGTACACAAGCTGACGTATGGAAAGTAGGCAGTGTATGGACTTCAACATAAAATGACAAGCCTGATGGATCACCTCTGGTCCAGATGCAAGCTAGTCTGGGATAAATCTCTATGGTAGATTTCTTTTGCCATTTTATAATTCAAACACCAGAGTCCCACAGTACAACAGATGCTATTTGACTGAATTCCCCATAAATTGTGGTTCCTCAACCTAGGGTTACTTAATATTCAGAATCAGGTTTATCAAGGTTTGTGCCTTGGTCTCATCACTCCAAAAAAAGAAGGGTTCCTTTTTAAAAGATATATATGGAAATCAATTCTGCCAATCAGCATGCACTTGAATCTTTGATTATAAAATGCTTTGATATAACTCTGCTTGGTTTCTAAATTTCTTTGGATTCTAGCTTCCAAAGTTCAGTGAAAACAGTTAACACAACTCCTGTAAATTTTAGTATCCTGGTGTTCGGGGAAGCTTCCACATCATTGAATGTGAAATATTAGTCATAATTTATGGGCTATATGAGTTTCCTAGGGCTGTCATCACACAGTAACAGAAAATCAGTGCCTGAAACAACAGAAACATATTGTCTTACAGTTCTAGAGGCCAGAAGTCCCAAAACAAGGGGTTGCGAGGGTTGGTTTCTTCTGAGGTCTATGTTCTGAGATAGAACAAAGTCTATGGACTGAAGTTCATGGCATTGTACAGGAGACAGGGATCAAGACCATCCCCATGGAAAAGAAAGGCAAAAAAGCAAAATGGCTGTCTGGGGAGGCCTTACAAATAGCTGTGAAAAGAAGAGAAGTGAAAAGCAAAGGAGAAAAGGAAAGATATAAGCACCTGAATGCAGTTCCAAAGAATAGCAAGAAGAGATAAGAAAGCCTTCCTCAGTAATCAGTGCAAAGAAATAGAGGAAAACAACAGAATGGGAAAGACTAGAGATCTCTTCAAGAAAATTAGAGATACCAAAGGAACATTTCATGCAAAGATGGGCTCAATAAAGGACAGAAATGGTATGGACCTAACAGAAGCAGAAGATATTAAGAAGAGGTGGCAAGAATACACA
>NW_011494773.1:3773680-3774415 GCF_000754665.1 Bison bison bison | reverse complement strand
ACAGAAATGGTATGGACCTAACAGAAGCAGAAGATATTAAGAAGAGGTGGCAAGAATACACAGAAGAACTGTACAAAAGAGATCTTCATGACCCAGATAATCACGATGGTGTGATCATTGACCTAGAGCCAGACATCCTGGAATGTGAAGTCAAGTGGGCCTTTGGAAGCATCACTATGAACAAAGCTAGTGGAGGTGATAGAATTCCAGTTGATCTATTTCAAATCCTGAAAGATGATGCTGTGAAAGTGCTGCACTCAATATGCCAGCAAATTTGGAAAACTCAGCAGTGGCCACACGACTAGAAAAGGTCAGTTTTCACTCCAATCCCAAAGAAAGGCAATGCCAAAGAATGCTCAAACTACTGCACAATTGCACTGATCTCACACTCTAGTAAAGTAATGCTCAAAATTCTCCAAGCCAGGCTTCAGCAATATGTGAACTGTGAACTTCCAGATGTTCAAGCTGGTTTTAGAAAAGGCAGAGGAACCAGAGATCAAATTGCCAACATCTGCTGGATCATGGAAAAAGCAAGAGAGTTCCAGAGAAACATCTATTTCTGCTTTATTGACTATGCTAAAGCCTTTGACTGTGTGGATCACAATAAATTGTGGAAAATTCTGAAAGACATGGGAATACCAGACCACCTGACCTGCCTCTTGAGAAATTTGTATGTAGGTCAGGAAGCAACAGTTAGAACTGGACATGGAACAACAGACTGGTTCCAAATAGGAA
>NW_011494773.1:3749823-3773307 GCF_000754665.1 Bison bison bison | reverse complement strand
TCAAGGCTGAATATTGTCACCCTGCTTATTTAACTTATATGCAGAGTACATCATGAGAAACGCTGGGCTGGAAGAAGCACAAGCTGGAATCAAGATTGCCGGGAGAAATATCAATAACCTCAGATGTGCAGATGACACCACCCTTATGGCAGAAAGTGAAGAGGAACTAAAAAGCCTCTTGATGAAAGTGAAAGTGGAGAGTGAAAAAGTTGGCTTAAAGCTCAACATTCAGAAAACGAAGATCATGGCATCTGGTCCCATCACTTCATGGGAAATAGATGGGGAAACAGTGTCAGACTTTATTTTTTTGGGCTCCAAAGTCACTGCAGATGGTGATTGCAGCCATGAAATTAAAAGACACTTACTCCTTGGAAGGAAAGTTATGACCAACCTAGATAGCATATTGAAAAGCAGAGACATTACTTTGCCAACAATGGTCCATCTAGTCAAGGCTATGGCTTTTCCTGTGGTCATGTATGGATGTGAGAGTTGGACTGTGAAGAAAGCTGAGCACCAAAGAATTGATGCTTGTGAACTGTGGTGTTGGAGAAGACTCTTGAGAGTCCCTTGGACTGCAAGGAGATCCAACCAGCCATTCTGAAGGAAATCAGCCATGGCATTTCTTTGGGAAGAATGATGCTAAAGCTGAAACTCCAGTACTTTGGCCACCTGATGTGAAGAGTTGAATCATTGGAAAAGACTCTGACGCTGGGAGGGATTGGGGGTAGGAGGAGAAGGGGACGACAGAGGATGAGATGGCTGGATGGCATCACTGACTCAATGGACATGAGTCTGAGTGAACTCTGGGAGATGGTGATGGACAGGGAAGCCTGGCGTGCTGTGATTCATGGGGTCGCAAAGAGTCACACATGACTAAGCGACTGAACTGAACTGAGGTCTATGTGTGCTGGGCATCTCTCCTTGGTTTGTAGATGGCTGTCATCTTCCTTGCCTCTATGCACATCTGTCTTTCCTCTATGCACAGTGCAGTTCAGTTGCTCAGACTCTAAGTTCTAAAAGTAGACTGTAAATAATGTGGTTGTTGTTCAATCGATCAGTCATGTCTGACTCTGTGACCCCATGGACTGTAGCACACCAGGCTTCCCTGTCCTTCAACATCTCCCACAGCCTGCTCAAACTCATGTCCATTGTGTCGGTGATGCCATCCAACCATCTCATCCTCTGTCGTCCCCTTCTCCTCCCATCTTCAGTCTTTCCCAGCATCAGGGTCTTTTCCAATGAGTCAGTTCTTCGCATCAGGTGGCCAAAGTATTGGAGCTTCAGCTTCAACATCAGTAATTCCAATGAATATTCAGGATTGTTTTCCTTTAGGATGGACTGGTTGGATCTCCTTGCTGTCCAAGGGACTCTCAAGAGTCTCCTCCAACACCACAGTTCAAAATCATCAATTCTTCAGCGCTCAGCTTTCTTTATGGTCCAACTCTCACATCCATACTTGACTACTGGAAAAACCATAGCTTCAACTAGACAGACCTTTGTCGTCAAAGTAATGTCTCTGTTTTTTAATATGCTGTCTAGGTTTGTCATAGCTTTCCTTCCAAGGAGCACATCTGTATTCAAATTTCTTCTTATAAGGACAGCAGTCCTACCGGATGCGGTTCTACCCTAATGACCTCATTTTAACTTGATTATCTCTATAAAGACCTTACTTTCAAATAAGGTCACATTATGAATGACTAGAATAGGACTTCATCATATGAATTTTGCTGGGGTGAGGGACATGATTCAACCTATAACAAGAACCTTCAGAATAAGAAACTGAAAAGTATGTGTTTTCCTTTCTTTCTACTTCATTTTTTCTCCCTAAAGTCCAGCCTACCTTCTGGAAACAGGTCCATTTTTTAACCACTCCAGTGGTTTCACTATGTGGTATTCATTGAAATTCTGTCTATAATAATGTGGGTTATTTTTTTTATGATTCAGGGGCCTCACTTTTACATACTTTTGAAAACTTGATCCTTCTATCATGTTCTGTCTGATATAGGTACCTCTAAACTATTGGGGAAATTGCAGCACAGAATTTAAATCCTGGCACAAGGTAAGTGTTAAAAAGTGTGTTAAGAAAATTTACCTGTGTGCTATGCTCTCAGAAATCCATAAAGCAATTTAGTTCCTTCACTTTTCATGGCAATCTATGCTAATTTAGATAATGATAACTAATGATTTGCTGCATCAAAAGATGAAAATAAATCCATAAACATTGACCTTATTGATCAACCATCTTCAATTAAATTAAAAGCAGCATTAATCAACTCCGTCAGGGTAGCAATAGGAGAAAGAACATTTTTTCCTAAGGTTGTTTGATAAGGGAGTGGAGAAATCACCTTTTGAAATGTGATGTAAAATATAGTGGACTTGGGCACAAAAAACCTATAGTAATTGATAATACAGAAGTCTAAGCAATTTAATGCATTTCCTTGGCACAAACCTGAAAATTACAATCGTTTCCCAGTGCTACAATAATCCTGGCACATCTCCATACTGAGGTAATTGCCCTACTCTTAAGTGATAAATTAAGAAGATTAACTATTGAGCTAACTACCAAAAATGTACCCAATTTAAGAAATTCCAGCTCTTTGTTATCAATTCTTTATCCAAATTAAAATAAATACCTATCTGTGCTTTAACTGGTAATAAAACATTAGGGGAAACTAAAGAATTCAACATTTGTCACAGAGTTGAATAAGAGTCAGCTAATGATTATGAAGCCAAGACAGCATTTTCTCGTGGATGGGTGATTCCAATATACTAGAATGAACTTGCAGCTCTGTTGACAATGATGGAAATACTGCAATGAATCCCCTCTCAGCAGGATGCTGGCATTTGAAGGATTAATGGAACAAGGAATCACAAAGGTTATGTAAAGCTTAAAAAGGCCAGGAAGGAGAAAAATCTAATTAGAAAATTATATAGAAAGGTTTAATTCAAGTTATATGCTCAGAAATGGACTAGGACCGGGATGAGTCAAATTTCATCGTCATTTCACTCCCAAAAGTTATTTGTGAATGGTCTTAAAGGGCTCAAGAATGCCTTTGACATACTTCTAAACCTTCCTGGAGTGGATGTGATATTTTTAGCAAGTATGAATCAAGACTTGCAACCCTTTGTTCACCATCTCTTCCTATCAGCATTTCTGTGTCAACATCAAGGAGGTTTCAAGTGCTACTGAAAAGGGAAATGTTGCCTCATTCTAAAAACCGTTCCAGATAATTGCTGAAAACCCAAGGAAAGTGACACTGAATAATCACTTTATCATGCAGCTTAATGAGGTCTCTTCTGAAACTCGATCAAATTAATACTTTGTTAAGACATGAAGTACTATTTCTTTTTCTCTTCTATTTAATTTTTAAAACTTCTCCAAATTAATTTAAAAAAAGACTCAGAAACTTAAAAATATTTGCAAATGGTTTGGAGTTCTTTTTTAATTCCAAAGAAATGTATCTTTATTTTTCTGATCAGAGTATAGGTAAAGGTTGTGGAAAAAAATCATGGACATCATCACCTTCCCTCTCAGAATCTATTAAAATGTTATTTAACCTCAAGATGCTTATTCCAACTGATGCCACTCCTCAAAATAGTGACTAAATAATCCAGGTCTGAATGCATTCACATTTGTCTAAAGTCCTGTGGTATTTTCAGTACGCATAATTACTGTCATGTTATTGAGACTCTATTGTATATGAGGTTTAATATTAAAACATTGGGGGATGGGTGATAAGCAAGTCATACAGAAATACAGAGGTCATAGTCTGGACTTACCACTGATGCTGGGGAAGACAGATGAGATCCACATAAATGAGTAGAATAGGATAGTTTTAGACAGGGTAGTCAAGCAAAACTTCGCTGAGGCGACACGGAAGTGCAATCTGAATGGCGAGAAGGAACTATCCACCCAAACATATAGGAAAAGCACATTTCACACAGAAACAACAGCAAGTTCTATGTCACCTTTGAAGAACAGGAAGGTTAATGTGGTCAGAGGGTAGTGATTCCAAGGAGCAGAGTGGGAGTGCATGCGGTCTGAGATTTGGGCTTCTCACAGACCATGTAAAGACTTCCAAGCAGCAAGAAAGGGATTTGGATTTTTCCTTTAAGTGCGTTTGGGAACACTGGGCAGTCAAGGAAGGGTTGTGTGACGTGCTTAGGTTTTAAGGATAATTCTGGCTGTGTTTCTGTATGAAGAATTGATATGAGCCAAGGAACGGAAGCAGGGAGATCAGTCAGGGGGTATAGTTGTTGTCGAGGTAAGAAATAATACTGGCTTACAGGGGTTGATGAGACAGAATCAGTGAGTTGTCAAACTTTAGACTTCTTTTGAAGGCAGAACAGATGAATCTTGCTGATGGATAATATTAAAAATCTAATTCCTATTAGTCTTGTCTTTTTTCAAAACCTTAGCATAACTGCTCTGAGCACAGGAGTGATGTCACATGTTTCTTATTACACAACCTGCTGCTAAGGACAGAGTTGATATGGAAAAAATACCAACATTCCCCCTAATTTTCCTAAGGCTAGTAATTTAAGCACTGTGTACTCCCTTACGTCGAAGTGGGGTGTGTGCGTGTGTGTGTTTGTTACATTCACTTCAGTCAAGTCCAACTCTTTACGACCCTGTGGACCGTAGCCCACCAGGTTCCTCTGTCCAGGGGATTCTCCAGGCAAGAATACTGGAGCGTGCAGCCATGCACTCCTCCAGGGGATCTTCCTGACGGCAAGGATTGAAACAGCGTCTCTTAAAGTCTCCTGCCTTGGCAGGTGGGTTCTTTACCACTAGCGCCACCTGGAAAGCCCATCAAAGTGGGGTATATTTCTGTATCTACTGTTTGAATATTTCCTAGAAATATTTGAAACATGAAAGGGAGGTTAATCTCTACCAAGCAAATCACACAAATTTGCTTTTAATGTTCAGACTTTTTCCTTTCTTTAAATGCCACTGACAACACCAGGCAAAGATTTCACCAGTAATATTTTGGGTAGTCTGAAGCTGCAAATACTCATGAAACAGGGTAATTTAATAAAAACAGCAAAAATGCAATTAAAATGGAAATATTTTCTTGTCTTTTTGGTGAGTAGAGGATTTTTTCTTAATTGTGAAAACCTACTGGATGAAACCCAATGAGATCTACTGTATAGAGATTATATTCAGAATAAGATATAATCAAATGACTTATTTCCTCTGTAATATATGTCTCCATGACATTTCCCTCTGAGCTGTAAAAGTCTTAGCCTGGGCTGAGTTCTGGAACTAAGGTGACTTACATGTTCTATAAGTTCCTTTCAACTATTTTGTCAAAGATTTCCCTGATACACTTGTGTCACAAAACGTTCTATTCTCTAACTTTGATTAAGGGGGATATTTCAGTTTCAAATGAAAACCTTCCCAGAGGCTTTTGAATCATAGCTTACTTTCCAATCTGAATATATTTCTCATTTTTACCCTATCTAAAGAAGTTGATTAATCTGGCAACAGAAAAGTCAATGAATGACTGTTTTCACTAGCTTTAGATTTGTTTTCACGGCATAGAGTTCAATGTAAGACTCAAATAACTATAAGAAAAAATTTAATCTATTATTTTAGTTGTTTCATATAAACAATTAATGATAATTTTTTTTAATTATGGGAATTGAATAGTGTTGGGAAAGGCTCTACTTTTCCTATACAACAATAGGCAAAAGGGGTTTGGCAGAAACAGGCATTGAGCACATAAATATAAGGGTCATATTCACCACACAGAAGTCCAAAGGCTCACTGAAGGAAGAGTAAGTCTGGCTTTTCTACCACTTACCTCAGCTAGGTACTCTTTCTATTAACCGGGAATCCTGCATAATAACATCAGCAGTGCCACAACCGCAGAGATTTCATTTATGGGCTTTTGATTTCAGAGCCTACATCTGGAGAACAGAGATAACAAATACCTACCTCATGGTGCTGACATAAGGTCTTGAAAGTATTGTGAATGAACCACCAAATAGAGCAGGCTCTCAGGGAAAGCTGGGCTAATGGACATTTAATCTCCCTGATTTCCATCTGGGGTCCATGAGGGTGGAGGGAAGCTTCCCTAGCTCCAGGGACACAGCACACGCTTCAACTAGCTCAGCGATACCACTGGCCGAAGTGATACTGTCAGGACATCCTCTGAGATATCTAAAACATCTAAAAATGTTTTCCTGAGATAGATGGGACAAAGTCTTTTGTCTCCAACTTGAAACAAAGGAGAAAGCAGATAGCTCTAGAGTTGCCAACCACGATCTGAAAACCATGTGAGCATCTAGCCTTAATATAAAGTCAGTATCTGAAAAGGCAGAGAAGAAAGAGAGAAAGAAATAACTCCTTGAGTGACCTTTTGGTATCCTTGATCAAGACTCACCTGAAGTGAGTGATATCAATGGTCTTTTCTGTTGCAAGTGTCAGTGACTGGGTTTTATTGACTAGGACAATTTCAATCAGATTTGCTGTGGTTTTTAAAACTGCTGGAAAATGTGCTCAGGGCATGAAACTGCTCCCCACTTACACCAGGACCACCATCTCCAGATAACCATTGATTTGATTCCTGGGCCAGAGGCCAAGTTTCTCTTTAGCTTGAGTAAGAATATGTGCTAGCTCTAAACCTGGAGTCTTTTGGAATCTAGGTTCTAAATCTAGGCTGTAAATAATGTGGTTGTTGTTCAGCTGCTCAGTCATGTCCAACTCTTTGCGACCCCATGGACTGTAGCACACCAGGCTTCCCTGTCCATCACCAACTCCCAGAGCTTGCTCAAACTCATGTCCATCAAGTCAGTGATGCCATCCAACCATCTCAACTTCTGTCATCCCCTTCTCCTCCTGCCTTCAATCTTTCCCAGCATCAAGGTCTTCTCCAATGAGTCAACTCTTTGCATCAGGTAGCCAAAGTATTGGAACTTCAGCCTCAGCATGAGTCCCTCCAATGAATATTCAGGACTGATTTCTCTTAGGATTGACTGGTTGGATCTCCTTGCAGTCCAAGGGACTCTCAAGAGTCTTCTCCAACACCACAGTGCAAAAACATCAATTCTTCAGTGCTCAGCCATCTTTATGGTCCAATTTTCACATCCATTCATGACTACTGGAAAAACCATAGCTTTGACTAGATGGACTTTTGCTGGCAAAGTAATGTCTCTGCTTTTTATATGCTGTGTAGGTTTGTCAGCTTGTCTTCCAAGAGCAAGCGTCTTTTTATTTCATGGGTGCAGTCACCATCCAAAGTGATGTTGGAGCCCAAGAAAATAAAATCTGTCACTGCTTCCGCTTTTCCCTCATTTATTTGCCATGAATTGATGGGACTGGATGCCATGATCTTAGTTTTCTGAATGTTGAGTTTTAAGCCAGCTTTTTCACTCTCCTCTTTCACCTTGAGCAAGAGGCTCTTTAGTTCCTCTTTGCTTTCTGCCATAAGGGATAATAAATAATGTGGAGCCTCATTAAATACTGGTGTCTGCGTTTTCATTGTCATTCTCATCAACAGCCTTGTATCTTATTTCTGAGCTTAGCTACACCTTACGCTTTGTTACAGCATCGTCCTTTTTGGTTTGTTTTGTTTTAACCCTAGGGGTCTGCTGGGATCTGCCACACAGGCTGACAATGCTTAATAATACTTCTTAGATAAGACTGACTGCACAGGAATCCCTCAGTGTGTTAGAGCAGATAACTGACCCCACTCCCACACATTCCTGTAGACCTGCAGCCATCAGAGTGGTTATAACCAATTATGAAACCCTTCTCTCCTGGCAACAACTAACCTCCTCCTCTGAATTTGAACTGCAAATGGTTTTAGATGTTTGCCAGTTCAACTTCCCTCTGTTTAAGAACTTCACGTAAAACAGTGCCCCGCAAGCTTTAACACACATACAAATCCCCCACAGAGCTTGCCAAAGTGCAAATTCTGACTCAGTGGCTCTGAAGTGGAGCCCAAGATGTTGCATTTCTCCCAGGTTCCCACACACTCTGAGTAGTAGGATTTGCAGTATGAGGTATTACAGTCTGCCTTCCCCTCACTGATGCTCATTAAGAACTTGGACTTCCTGTTACAGTTGGTGGAGATGTCCCTGGGTGCTACTTGAGCAGTGGATAGCCCCATGCCTTATCTGTAAATGCTAAGACTATAGTTACAGTACAAAGCTGCAATGCAGGCAACCCCGGCTCAATTCCTAAATTGAGAAAATCCCCTGGAGAAGGGGTAGGCTACTCACTCCAGTATTCTTGGGCTTCCCTGGCGGCTCGGATAGTAAAAAAATCCACCTGTGGGAGACCTGGTTTCAATTCCTTGGTTGGGGAGATCCCCTGGAGGCGGGCATGGCAACCCACTCCAGTATTCTTGCCTGGAGAATCCCCATGGACAGAGGAGCCTGGCAGGGTACAGTCCATGGGGTCGCAGAGTTGGACACAACTGAGCAACTAAGCACAGCATAGCACAGGCATGCGTCCATAATGACCAGTCCTAAAGGGCCTAGGAGCCAACAACTGTATGTAGGAGGCAACAGATTCAGAAAAGAGGCCCTCCCGGCTGAATAACAGCCAGGGTCCAAAGACCTCGCAGTCCCTTGCCCAGAGATCTACACTGTAATCCAAAAAATCATGTCCCATTAACCCTCTTAAATTACATTAGCAGAATTCTCATTTTCATCTATCTTCTCTGCGTTCATTATATTTTACTTTTATACAATACAACTTCGAAATTTCTGAGTTCTAAGAATATAAAATGCTAAAAGCTACAGGCTTATTTACTAACTGATGAGGACATAGAGAGGGCTAAGGCAACTGCCAACATATAAGAATTATAGTTGATTAGAGAATAAAGAACATTTCACTAAGGACTATACTTTTAGAAATTAAATAATGTCAAACACCCTATTTTATGTAGCATCTTTCTGTTTTCTCAAAACACTTTATTAACTGGCCTAACCTTCATTTCCATAACACCTGAGTGAGGTTAGAACCTACTACCACATGTTGTCAAATATTACAAATCTAATTTTGTCTTTAAAAACACACACAGTACTCTCTTATTAGGGATGAAAAGAGGCACTCTATGTTTTTCCCTTAGCCCTCACCTCCAAAAAAATGCCTGTGTCTACCTTTCTGTCTTTTTCTCTCTCACATTCACACACACATTCAAAGGTAAACCAGGAGACTGGAATATGTCAAACCTGATCCATTTCATACTACAGCTGTGATTCACAGTCAAAATAACACAAGGAGTACAACCCAGCTATACTGTGAAAATAACTTCTCTCAAAACAGGCTCTACGAAAACATTTCAGAGAGAATTTCACATACCTCCTTCAAACAGCTGTTTTCAATGGTTTCATAGGACAGGTTATACATAAAAAGGAATGACAATATCATTTAATAACACTACTAATTATATATACTGTACATATATCATCACATTTAATCTGCACAATTTTTCCAGATGACAGTAGAGATTAAAAAAATTTAAAAATGACAGCTTCCTTCAAAGTCACAGCGTTATCTAAGAGGCAGTGCTGAGACTTGAATGCAGGTCTGACTGATTCACACTCTGAGTTCTCCAAAGCTTCGCCTATATAACCACTAGATCAGTGCTTCTCAAATTTCAAATTTTCAACGTGCAAATGGATCACCCAGGGAGTTTGTTAAGAAGAAGATTCTGATTCAGAATATCTGATGAGGAGTCTGAGAGTGTGCATTTCTAACAAGCTTCCAAGCAATGCTGATATTGGTGGTCCAGAGACCATATTTTGAATAGCAAGACTCTCTGACAGTGTTTCTTAAAGTGTGGTCCCTGGGCTGACAGAATCAGCATCACCTGGGACTTTGTCAGAGGTGTAAATTCTCAGGCCCCGCTGAGGCTTACTTCAGAGCAGGATCCCAGCAGTCTGTGACTTAATAAGCCCCTTGCCGACCCTGATGGTTTGAGAACCAAATGATGAATATGAACATTTCCACAGATGTAAGCAATCTAACTCTATCCAGTCTGGCCGGATTTGTGGCTGAGTAGACATGATTCCTTCTTGTTTTTCTAGGTCACACTTTCTGATTTACCTGAAACTTTTCACCACAGCGTTGGTTTAAAAGTAGCCTGGCCAGGGAAAAGCTCTGATTGTGAAGGTGGCCTTGGTCCATCGCATCATGGAGGGACGTCAGTACAGTCTGCAGCGTGTGAGCCCCCACAGAGGTCATGGCGGGGATGCAGACACTCACCTCATCTAAATTGGGTGGGGATCTTTCTCAAAGCAGTCTTTCCACTGTGTGCCCAAACCTTTTTTCCCTATTTCACTATGCTTTGCAAAACAAAGACTTAATCTCACATTCTCATTCTGAACAGTGACTAAGAAGTAAGCGTGTTTCCTTAATTTGAGAAGAAACATGTCAAATAATTAACAATCACGAAAAGATAGTTATCTTAGATCTCCAGGTGGGATAAGCAGAGGAAAATTATAGTGCTTGGAAGACTCAGATAAGTGGAAACGAGAGATTTTAATTGGATTAACTTAAATGAAAATAAACAATCTTCAGCCAACACATTTGTAATAATAGTGATAATACAATTGTGCCTGCTGCATGCTAAGTCACTTCTGTCATGTTCAGCTCTTTGCGACCCTATGGACTGTAGCCCGCCAGGCTCCTCTGTTCATGGGATTCTCCAGGCAAGAATACTGGAGTGGGTTGCCATGGTCTCCTCCAGGGGATCTTCCTGATGCAGGGATTGAACTCGTGTCTCCTGTGTCTCCTGCATTGCATCTTTACGTCCCTATGAGAACTTGTTAATTCCACCCTAGCCATTCCTCAAAATTTCCCGACTCCTATATATGAAAATCAGTTAGAGGCTAATTGATCTTATAGTAAAGCATTGTTGCCACTCCCCACAGCCAGGTAACAGGACTTCCTTGGAGAATCGAAGTTGGGATGGAAGAAAGAAGTTTCTTTGATCTTGTACTTACAAGGGCTATGTTACAAACTCAAACATCGAAAGAGATGAGCAGATCTCAGAGAGTCTTATAAGCCACATGCTATTCTATGACGTAATCAGAAGGCAGGAGAAATTTAAGAGGAGCACTTAAATATCTAGCTTGTAAAATTAAAGACACTGAAAGAAACAGTAATTGAGTTTGGAAAACTTGAACTCAAGAGCCCATCTCTTCCCAATTGAGTGTTATATCTGTTCTGTCGCAGGGGTCCCCAGCCTCTGGGCCACTGACCAGTACCTTCTGTCAGATCAGCAGTGACATTAGGTTAGAAAGAAAGTGAAAGTTGCTCAGTCATGTCAGACTCTGTGACCCCATAGACTTAGTCCATGGAATTCTCCAGGCTAGAATACTGGAGTGGGTAGCCTTTCCCTTGTCCAGGTGATCTTCCCAACACAGATTCTTTACCAGCTGGGCTACCAGGGAAGCCCAAGAACACTGGAGTAGGTAGCCTATCCCTTCTCCAGCAGATCTTCCTGACCCAGGAATTGAACCGGGTTCTCCTACATCTCAGGTGGATTCTTTACCAACTGAGCTATGACAAAGAGCATAATAAATGTAATGTGAATGAATCATCCCAAAGCCATCCCCCTCCCTCGGTCCATGGAAAAATTGTCTTCCATGAAACCCACCCCAGGGGCCAAAAAGGTTGGGGAGCACTGTTCTGTGGGATCACACCTGGTCCTCTAGCCATCCCTGAGCATCCTGAGATGCAGAGTTAGTAGGTATCTGGCGGGGACAGAGCAGCACAGAGATCTCCATGTTGCTCCAGATTCCGAAGAGATCAACCCTATAAAGCTTTGAGGAAAAGAAATTGCCTCTTCTACAATTTTCAGGCACACACATCAGTTCATTGTAACAGATGCACTCTCTGGAAACAATGAGACGTACAATCAAAATAGAAGGCCAACCGAAGCAGATTGTACTGCACAGAACAAAGCCATATATCTGCATTCTCTCCCTGAAGTCGTCATTAGAGCGACGAGCCCTTGCATCTGCGAGGGACTTCCATTTGGGCTTGCTTAGTTACCAGGCTACATTCACTTCAAGCTATCCAATTGGTTCCAACAACTTTAATGATTCTAACAAAGATGAAGATATTAAACATAGCTCATTATTAGTCAGAAGTCTGCCATGTTCCCTGCTGTATAATTAACTCCTTTCATTCAACATATTTAAAATAGCATCAATGAGGAATATTTAATTACCTCCTTCCAGAAGAAGGTCCTGACTCAGATTCAGTAGCCAGTTTCACAATGCGGTCCAATATAAATTGCTCTTAAAATAATGTTTCTGCTGACTATAGGGGCAGCTTAAGCCCAAGAAATTTAAATCCGAGGAAGAGAAATTTTATGACAGAACTGAAAGAAACACATCTTCTTTAGTCTGCCATTTTCTTTTTATTTTTCTATAAAATAGGTGAAGCGTTATTACTGGTAGTATGTTTTCCCAAGGAATTTAAAATATGCGGCCCATGAAACAAGAAATGAAACCGTAGTGATAGGGAGAAAGTGATGGATAAATAAATTGTGATCAAGATGTATCAAATCTATAGGGAAATATATAAGATACAGGTTTCTCCACCAGTTTGATCTCGACATTGCTCATAATCCGGCCACTATGCTGTGAGAACATGGGGATGGAAATCACAGGAGTGACAACTAAGATAACGCTTCAGTTATGCCTCCAAGGCAGAAAGGCACAGAGTGAAGGTGATGCAATTAGGCACCCTTGTTTGCAGTGCATGCCATCTTATTCAGTGAATATGGCACCTGCTGTATACAGCCTTATACTGTTTATTCCTGTAGCCTTTGGGGAAACATTGCTGAAGCCGAAATCCGAAAAGAAATGATGGCTAGTCTAAACGAAGATGTCGACAGACCATACCATTTGTTTGCCATTCTAAATGCAAGGACATTTTGTGATTATTTCCTCCAAAGGACAGAATCACTTATAACTCTTTTTTCTCCTTATCATCACCATTATCATCACGGTCACCCAACCTGTACAGAGTTCTAACCACGGGCATCCCAATATACTTGATATTGTAGTGGAGAGTTGGCTGAGGTCACCCTGTGTCCTAATTTTCTCGGGGCATTTATATCTTCTTCTCATTGTCTATAGACTTATACAACTATTGAACAGGTGACTTATTTCTTCTTCCCTAAGGGATAGCACATGAGCTGACACCCTTGAGACTTCAGATTTGCAAGAATGGGGGAGAAATCATCAGAGTTCATGCATTCTAGCAGCTGTAGGCTGGAAAAGTTATAGTTTCCTAATTCCTAGACTCTGCACCCGCCCCCCACCCCCCACCAAAGATTCCTCGAATTATTTTTAGAAACCTTTTCCTCCAGACTTTGCTTTGGTTCTCTAAACTACCCAAAAGCCTTTCTATAAATTTCTAACTTACTAAAGGCAGTCTAATCCAGTTTCTGTTGCTTACAACCAAAGAGCCTTAACTGATGCAGATCTGAGACGTATTAGGTGGCCTAAAGAAGCTGATGACTCCATTGGCTGGAATTGACAAATGCAAAGAAAGTATGAACAGCATTATAAGGCAGCTAATGCTAAGTGACAGATACCTGGGGACAGGCTGGGAATGTAAGACAATGATCACAGGCAGCATAAAGGGGCTTCCTGAACATTTTAGGACTGGTCTTCACTAAACGCAGAAGAGCATCTTGGGGATGGAGGGGGATAGAATCAAATAGTGGAGATAAACATTGGCTTGGCCAAAAAGTCCATTTATTTTTTTTTTTTTCTGTAGCATCTTAATATCTCCTTCAGTCCTTAATGTTGCCTACCATAATTTATGAGTTAAATAATTTATATTTCGTTTTAGCTTCAGATGGAGAATCAAATATATATACATATATAAATATATATATATATCCACACACACACATACACACACACATACACACACATATATTCCCTCTTTTCTAGGACATCTCTCCCTTTATAGGAAGGAATACAAAATATGGCATACACTTTCTCTAAAGATGCCTGTTTTTAAAAGAGGGATGGGATTGCCAAGAAATGAAGTAGGGAGAAAGCATAGGGCAAACATAACTTCAGCATTCTCTGCTGCACCTACTGCAAAGAAAAAAAGAAGTCAACTGTCATGTTATTCAACTCCAAAATTACTTCCTTTAATGAGAGGGAGACAAAAAGAGAAATAAAACAGTCGCCCAGTGCAAATGGATCCACAAGCTCACACACATGCTGCCGTGCCAACAAATCCCTTTTCTTTATAATAAAAGCCCTTTAGATTTTAACACAAGAGTATATCCCCTGTCGCTGCAATCAACATTTTGACAGAGCAACAACACATTTCTCTGTAGCGATTACAGGAGCACTCAGGTTCCACTGGTTACCTTTTTGCCTCCCAGCTCGGGAAGGACAGGGAAGGGAAGCCCTGGGCAACCTGGAAGCTGCATAACACAACATTGACCCTTCCTTAATTACAGTCTAGTAGGCAGGGCTGGTAGCATTTACAGCTCTTCCTACTTACAGTGGGGTTAAGTCCCAATAAATCCACTGTAAGTTGAAAATATCCTGAATTGCAAATACATTTGTGCTCAGTCGCTCAGGGGTGTCAGACTCTTTTTGACCCCATGGACTCCAGCCCACCAGGCTCCTCTGTCCATGGCATTTTTCAAGCAAGAATACTGGAGCAGGTTGCCATTTCCTACTCCAGGAGATCTTCCCAACCCAGGGATCGAACCTGCGTCTCTTGCGGCTGCTGCACTGGCAGGCAGATTCTTTACCACTGTGCCACCTGGGAAGCCCCCATACTACACTTCCTAGCCAAAAGGCTGAGAAGCGAAATGCATTTAGTACACCAAACCTACTGAGCATCACAGTTTAGCCCAGTCTCCCTTTAACATTCCCAGAACACTTAGATTAGCCTACAGGTGGGCAAGTCATCAGACACAAAGCCTGCTGTGTAATAAAGTGTTGAATTTCTCATGTAACAGACTGACTACTGGACTGAAAGAGAGAAACAGAACAGTGGTGTAGGCCCATTATATTGTTATATGGTTGGAAGCAGATCGGTTGTTGACCATTGTGATCATGTGGCTGACTGAGAGCTACTGCTGCTTCTGCCCAGCATCAGGAGAGAGGATCACACTGTGTATCCCTAGCTTGGAAAAAGGTCAAAATTCAAAGTATGGTTCCTACCGCATGCATATTGTTATCACACCACCTTAAAGTCAAAAACTCCTAACTGAACCGATGTTAAGTTGGGGACCATCTGCCTCGCTAGGGCCACACAGTCTTTTCTCCAATCAAATGTCTAACACACAAACAGATGTGAATTGAGACGGCTCTTCTTTCAATATTTTACATCAGTTTATAAAAATAAAGTTAATATTATTATTTTATGTATCAGTTTCAAAGGAAGTACTCACTACTAGTTCCAAATCACGGCTTCAGACTCTGCAAATTTATGAAGCAAACACTGGAAGAAGCAGAGAACATCAAAACGATGTTCTAATCCTTGATTATTCACCACGCTAAAATGATAACTTTTGCTGGATTCTGATTGTAGCGTCCTCAGTGTGGCCTTTCTTCCACTCTGTCACTTTACAGGATACTTGGCACTTAGCTACCAGGATGATTTGTTTTAAGCTATGTAAATACGATTATGTGAAACCCAGAGACCTTTCATGCACAATTTGGCTGTCGGGATCTCTCAGGTCTCATTTTATCCCCTGTCCTTCTGATTCACTGTATTATAGTCGCCAGCCTCCTTCCTGTTCCTCATATAAGCCAACTGCATTCCTGTTTCAGGGTGATCACACCTGCTATCCCTTCACCTGGAATGTTCTTTCTGTATATGCTTCTGGCTTGTCATCTCACCTCATTCGGTCATCTGTTTCAATATCACTTCCAAAGAGAAGTCTTCTCTGACCATCGCATCCAAAGCAGTATCCCCTCATCTCTATTTTTCTTCATAGCTCTCATCACCACTTGAAAGCATACACTAATTCCCTCTTGGGTTTAACATCAGCATCCCTGACTAGACTGCCCTTTCGTTAAGGCAAAGGCTTTGTGTCATTTCCTGTCCCATCCCCTAGGCTGTACACACTTCCTAGGACATAGCAGGCATTCAGTTAAAAAAAAAAAATCTATGAATGAATGATGGTACTATTTTATAATAACATGTTACTTTCAAGTTTACTTTTTAAATTTATTTAGTACCTAAAACAATCCTAGAAGCGTAACCTCTCAGGACTCAAGATGGGCACACAGCGTGATTATGGGCACACACATTTGGTTAAAAAAGAGAGAATGTGATACAGCAAGTCAAAGAGATTAATTCAGATCCTCACAGCTGTTAAATTTCCCTGCCAGCATTTGAACTTGAGGATATCTGAAAGTGCCTGAAAGCATCAGGATGTTAGGTCCAGCTAAGACTGGGATTTCTCCCCAGGAGTCATAGCGGATGTTTCTCTAACAATTTCAGCATCAGGAGTGGACAGAGGAGAAAGCTGGAAAAGACCAGAGAGCCTCATTTGTCAGAAAAAGGCATATCTCCTCTGCCCCCTCATTGGTTCCCCCTTCTTCATTCTATACCAGGCCATAAACTAGGGCCTGAGGACTCATTATCCCAGCCTTCTGAGGCCTCCCTCCAATGATGGGGAGAAGGGCTCCACCCACTACATCATCTTAATCAGCAACTTAGAAAACAGTGTCACATAAAAACAGCAGCAGACCTGAAAAAGTGCAGTAATTGCAACAGCACTGCTAACTAACCATCCGGGCTCCACTTTTGCATAATTAAGGTGGTTTACGACAGGCATCTGTGGCATTTAAAACACGAAGAGGGAAAGCAGCAGAACGTACCACACCAGGAGCCCTATAGTCACTGAACAGAGAGGAGGCGAGGAACAAGGTGGAATCCAGAGAAAACAGTCTCTCTCTCTCTCTTTTTTTTTTTTTGCTAGAGTCTCTTTTTCCCCCACTGTCTTTTTTTATTCTTTCCCCTACTGCAAAAAAAATGAGTAGCCAAGGGGATAATTTAGCAACCAAGCTTTTGCAAAGGTAGCTGCTGTGTGCCTAAATTACCAGAGAAATGCTTTCAATTGTTCCCCTTTAGAATGAAAGCACTGTGTGGTATTTTCCCAGGAATGGAGCTTTGCACACAGCAGGGGGTGCCAGGGAGTGCTGGGAAAGGAGGATGGGGATGCGAGAAAGATGGCTAGAAAGGATAAAACTCTACTTTATCTACTTTGAGATATGCAACATTAGAGAACAGAAAAAGGGCGGGTCATTCTATACCTAAGGAAGGCACCCCACTCAGTAGCTCTCAAGAAAGTCTGGCAAAACAAATCACTCTTCCAGTCAACAAACACTGAGTGGGCCCCTACTTTTGCCAGACACTGAGCTGGATGTTGTGAACATGGAAACAAATGAAGAAATCAACTCTGTGCTCAAAAGGACCCAGAGTCTATGAAGGAAGAAGTGAAGTGAAGTGAAGTGAAAGTCACTCAGTCGTGTCCGACTCTTTGCGACCCCATGAACGTATAGTCCATGGAATTCTCCAGGCCAGAATACCGGAATGGGTGGCCTTTCCCTTCTCCAGGGGATCTTCCCAACCCAGGGATCGAACCCAGGTCTCCCGCATTGCAGGCGGATTCTTTACGAGCTGAGCCACCAGGGAAGCCCATCTATGAAGGGAGGAAGCCCAAATAATTAGAAGCCAGTGTGGATTAGTAATGATGGTGAATACCAAACAGTGAGAAAAAGCAGAGGAAGGAATTCTTGAGTTTGTTTAGAGAAAGTTTCCTCAAATAGAGGACGCATTCAAGGAATGTTTCTGAATGAGACAATCAATAAACCAATAGATCGATCGACTAATTTTTAAGGGAGGAACCACAGGATCCTGGTTGTCAAGGGGCAGAAGTTCACAAGAGACTCAGACAGGAAACAGTATATACAAAGATGTGTAAGCCTGACCTAAAGGGGCATGTTAAGGGGCCAGGAAGAGCTGGGTGCGAACTCTTCCCGCATGCAGACTGTGAGTGGTAGGAAACGAGGCTGGTAAATCAAAGTCCATGTCAGCTTCTAAGTAGAAATCTGGTCTGACCAAGGCTACAAAGGAAATGAAAATCAAAGGCAAGCAAACCAGTTAGAACCTTTCCATTACAGCAGAGGCAAAAGAGGCCATAAGCCCAGGAGTTAAGGTCTCCTTCAGCAATGCAACTCCGGGATCTGGTGATTCTTGTATCCTGAACACGGGCCACCCATGCGGAGCAAACATCGTTGAAAGCAGCCATGCGGGTAACAACACCGAAACCACGTGTCACTATAAAATGCACACGTGCTGTCCCATGTAACCAGCACATCTCCTTTTCTGGGGAGGGAAAGGAGGCTGAGCATCTGTTTGAATCAAATGCTGTAAAAAAATCTCAACAATGACAGGAGCAAAACAGTTAAACTGTGCAGTACTTTCACATACACACACACAGAAAAAGCCTTAAAAAAAACCGAAGAAAACCTTCTCGGTGGTTTTTATACCTTGGAAAAAGGGACACAAATTCTTTGATATGCCTCAATAGAGAATAAGACAAAAGACCAGTACTTTGATACTGTAAAAATTATTCTTGCAAAATGCACGGAAATCATAGTTTTTAGCACCTCCTCCTAAATCATAAGGGAGGCGGAGAATTAAAGGTGATGGCCCTGAAAATCACCATGGGTTTTCCAGCTTCCGATCCAGGGCTGCCTATATAAAGAAAGCGTTGATACCATTCCTGAAGTCAAAATTTGGAGAGCACTGCTTATAACAGTGAGATGATAGAAAGTTGAAAAGAGATCTTTCAAGTTTGGCAGATCCGCTTTGCTACAGAGCTCCTCAGTCTAACAACAGCCAAACGAGGGCCTCTGAATCCCAGCAGTTCCCTCCTGTTCTATAGGTAAATTCCAGCCAGGCAGGGGCCAGACGGTCCTTTTGTTCTAGGCAAGTCTGTGGAGAGGTCAGGAAGACAAACAACCCACATACTCTGTGCATAAGTGTGGGGCCATGGTTCCATGTATTTTCAATGCATATTTATAGGCCAGGATGATACAGAGAAATCTCATTTCCATGCCCTCATATAGACAAAATATTTGCTAATATGCAGCTTATTCCAGCGCATTCTAAGCTTCCACAGGAAACACACTATCCAGCTTTCAATATCCGTGACATTCACAGTATCTACAATACCTCAGTATTCGTGATGCCACACTCCTCATCCCTACAATGCATCTTTAAAAAGAACAATCAGCCAGCCACACCAGTTAGGGTAAAACTGAGCATCTGTTTTTGGGAAAAGACCAAAACCCCAACTTGTTTAGCCCAAAGTGAAATCTAATTCTCTGAAGGAATCATCACTTGAACCACTGAATTGTTTCTGCATGTGATTTATCTGAAGATGAAAGGGGATGTACACAATGATGTGATGTATTTCACATTCACTCTAACTTAGTGACCAAGCACGGGTTTCTTAATCTTTCTGGGAAAGATCACACAGGAAGGTAAAACATCAGTTTAATTGGAAAAACAGAAAGCACCACATCAGGGTACCTAAGTTGCTGACAAGCGTGTGTGCATATTGTATCTTTGTTTGCTCTTGCACACGCTTGTCTCGTTAGACTTCGTTTTTAAAAACACACACTCAAGGACAAAATTATTATTAAGGATTTCAAGATGGGGACAGGAGAACATTAATCCAAGTACAGATTATGTAACACCCTGTTGCAGTAGTTTAGGTAGCAATGGCCCCTAAAAGCAGGGAGCTTCCCTGGTGGCTCAGTGGTAAAAATTCCGCTTGCCAATGAAGGGGACACAGGTTCTATCCCTGATCTGAGAAAATTTCCCTGGAGAAGGAAATGGCAACCCAGTATTCTTGCTTGGGAAATTTCATGGACAGAGGAGGCTGGTGGGCTACAGTCTATGGGGTCACAAAGAGCTGGACATGACTTCGTGACTGAACGCATAAGAACAGGATTCCGGTAGGCAGACCTGTGATGCACAATGCAAGTTCAAGGAGACTTAGATGGACTGCAAAGTAAGAGTGTAACACCCACCACTGACAGTCCTCAGAGGCCACATTTTCACTGGGAAACAAAACTTGATTCAAACATACTAAAAAAAAAAACAAAAAAAAAAACTAGCATTCTAAAACATACAAATTACCAAGGAATCCTGTCGTAATCTTTCTGACTCACACTACTTCCAGGAATTTACCAAGCACCAAACACGACAATGATGACAGAGAGGGAAAGGGAAAGATAAACAACCCATTGTTTCTTTTCTTTTCAGTCCTTTCTTATGGAGTGAAAGTCACTCAGTGGTGTCTGACTCTTTGCAACCCCATGGACTGCAGCCCGCCAGGCTCCTTGTCCTTGGGATTCTCCAGGCAAAAACATCGGAATGGGTGGCCATTCCCTTTCTCCTGGGGATCTTCCAGACCCAGGAACTGAACCTGGTTCTCCTGCATTGCACGCAGATTCTTTACCATCTGAGACACCAGGGAAGCCTAACTAGCAAGTCAAAGGCAGGGAATACTCATAGCATGTGTGCATCAAGAGGTGAGATAAAAACAGTTGAGTCAGCCTGTGCTGGGTTTCCACTTTTCTGGTAAGAACAAGATAAGTATTCACTGCATGAGCTATGAAATGGGAAATGTTTCCTACTTCGGTAATTCTGCATGAAGTAAAAGTTCTTATGCTTGCATTTAAAACTGGCATTGTACAATATAAAGATGGATGGCAACATTCATGTTAATAATTTAAATTTTAAATTGCCTTTACTTAGAATGGCATTAAATAGCAGGTGTAAAAGAGTGTGACAAGTTGAAAGAGTGAAACCATGGAAGGAGGGAAAATGCTTTATGTTTTAGTATTTAATGGTACTTTGTTGTTGCTTTTTATATAAGGAACCACATTTGCATTTTGCACAGTGTCTGCAAATTAAGTAAGCGGCCCTTAAAAAACCTAAAATATTTAGTCTCTTTCCGGAAAATATCTTGCCGTTGGTCCTAGTATGATTACCCATACAGCAGGCATTCCCACCTCATTTCTGCCCCTGAGAACATAGCTTTTCTTCAAGTCCCCACCCAAACATTAGTGCTTCTCAAACTCTTACTATGTTCACCACTGGTACTAAAGTAACTCCTCTTAAAAGTTGTAGCTGTGCATTTCATGTGAGAATCAAGCAGGTTCATCTTTGCAGTAGCCACTGTTGTTTCTAACTGGAATAAAGACAGTTTTAATCATCTTTTCTGATTATTTCTCCCACTAACGTGTAAGCCATTCAAGAAAAACAACCACAAATAAGGGAAAGATATGATAAGAGAAACAAACCATGTCACTGTTTTTAGAAAAAAATAAATAAAGCCATTGTAAGTAAAAGCTTTTCTTATCTGGGCATCCATTAACTCATCATTTGGGAAACCATGGTGCTATGCTACAGTCTGTGGCATCCAAATAAATTAATCAGAAGGCCTCTGCTCTCAAGAGTACATAATCTAATAAGGACCACAAACATGTTCACACAATAATATAGCCTAATACACTATAATAATAATAATGGTAATACCCTCTATTATTATAGTAATACAGAATATAATGATGATAATAATAATAATACCTGGGATTAATACAAAAGAGGTACAGGATAAAATGCTGTGGGAATTAATGGTTTCAACTGGGACAGAGTAGAGAAGACTTCATGAGACGAGGATGATATTGGAACTGAACTGAGAGGGAAGGTGGAATCTGGATCTTAGATGGGCAAAGAGCAGCACAGGTGGAGGGAACTGGACAAGCAGAGGCCTGGGAGTGTGGATGTGCGTGCTGGTGTGGAAAAGTACTCATCAAAGTGGGTACTTCCCCTGGTGATCGCCAGCCACTGCTGCGGGGGTCTTCAAGATGAAAATACCCAATGGCCATATATGTAATACCCTACGAGGGAAGATCCTATGGCTCCAACTCTCATCTCTCCATTCCTGATCCTCAAATCAAGAATCTATATGGTGTTACAAGAAAAAGATAAAAACCTACTTATGAGTCTACACCAAGGAGCTTCTAGCAGAGGAATAGGTTCTTCCAAATTACAGCGCTACTGGAGAAGTTGCAAACGCAGTGACATATACTCTGAAACAGAAGGAGCCCTTGGGGTGACATCAAGGAAAAGACTATTTATCATAGCTTATAATGCCTACTCCCCCTTGAGCTGTCACTCTATGTTACAGGGTGTAGGAGAAAAAAAGAGGAAGGGAGATAAAGAGGGAGGGAAGGAGGGAATGAAGGAAAGGGAAGAGAAGTGAAAGAGACAGGGAGGAATAGAAGGGAGGAAGGGAAGGAAGAGGGGGAAAAGGAAGAGAGAAGGAGGATGAAGGGAAGAAAAGAAGGAAGGGAGGGAAGGAGAAAGGAGGAGAAAAGGAGGGAAAACAAGGGCAAAACTGCTTCTGATCATCCATCTCTAGAGACTGAACACTCTGGGGGACTTTCTGAAAACGGGGTCCCGTGTTTTCATGATGATGAAGAATGGTGGAGATAAGAGAGTGTGGCCTCATGAGAGCCTACAATGAGAGAGAGGATCTGGCTACATCTCATGCTTAAAGTGCTACACCCAGGCAGGACATTGAAAACGATTCTTTTTCCTTTCTTCCCCAAATCTCTGCCCATGGACGAAACTAAGAAGACACACAAGCAGGTAACATGTGCCATCTGGCAGAGTCCTAGAACCTGGCTTCTGACATTGCCTTCGCTGCTTTATCTCAAGGCAAACATGGCTCTTTTATACTCATTTCAAAGAGGAGTTTCTGGGCACTCGGAGTAAGGAGGGGAATGAAAGAGACAGAAATGGACCAAGGTCAGAGGCCCCCAATATTGCTTTTGTTTTATTCCAAATGTTCCTTCTGGAGAAAATACAACAGATTTTCTGTTTCTGAAATCTGAAAGAATAAGCAGGCTGTAAGACGAAAGACGCTGTTGCAGAGCATGAGAGGTAAGCCCTTGGAGTCAGATGACTCCGAACTGAGACTCACACAAGCTACCGATTCTTCTAGCCCTCAGTTTCCTTACTGTATAATTGGGATAATAGTACCTCCGCTCATAACAAGGTCCTGGGGGTTAAACAACAGTATATAGAATCACAATCCAGCCCGGTGCCAGACACATCGTTGGCACCCAGTAAGCAGTACTGTTAATGTGATTTAGGGATATGGACCAGGGACTCATTTCTGCACCGGGGTCTTTGAGGAGGAAAAGGATGAGATGTGCACCCTGTGGCCTCTGCTCCCCATCTGAAATACATTACCATCACTTCCAAGTCTTAAATTATGTAAAATGCATCCCTGTGGAACAAGTACTAAGCAAATGGTAATGATGTCACTTTGGCAAAGAATGTAAATATCAGTGCGAATGGACAGCCCTTGGAGAGGCAGCAGCTTTTAGCTCATCACTGACGCAGTCCTCTCCAGAAGATTTAGACATTAA
>NW_011494773.1:3742287-3749723 GCF_000754665.1 Bison bison bison | reverse complement strand
AAACCACAATGGCAGAGGGCACACACCGGCCTCTGCCATTCCGGCAAGGGGAGCTCTGTTCCCTTTCAGAGTAATGTATCTCAAAGAGAAGCTGTATTTCACGAGCACACTGTCCTCTCACAGACAAGCAAGCGCTGTGCACACAGGCAAGTCAGCGTGTGAAGGCAACACACACGCAAGCTGCCACATGGGAGGGGCAGGCAGCTTGCAGCCCTGCGTGCCCACTCTCAGCAGCACCCTCGGAGGAGGGCTTGACGGCCGCAGTCTCGACAGGAAGAGAGGGAGACCTTCTTGAATAGGCACATGTTCACCTAGGGCAACAGTTCTTATCCTGTCTGCTTACGGAGAGCTGTACAAAGCAAGACGAATAGACAGGAGAGCACTAAATGGCAGTGGGGATCCACGAGTAATTTCAACACTTGAGTCTTTACTTTCCTGTTCAAAGACAATTACAGACACCTGTCCACCACGGTTTGCTGTGACTTTTAGAATCTACCACGATTACTCCCAGATCCCAAAGAGTAAGCAACAAAGTGACTCCTCCAGCAAGAGCAAACTGGGTTGTAGAAGTGGGAGGCACCAACACACGAGGCAAGTGTGAGCCCCCCTGTAACCTTGCCAACACCAGCATGGCACAGTGCTTTCTCTTCGCTACCTGGCCACAGTGTCCTACTTTCATCATCATGGGCATCAGAACTCCAGGGCCAGGAAATCACAACTCTCTAAGAGGCCAAGCAAATGCCACATGTTAAAGGAGAGTCAAAAGCAATGCAGTAGATTATTCTAATGTTGTTTTTCCAAAGCCAGAGAAAAAAAAAATGCTTAAAAAAAAAAAAGAGGGGCAAAGAGCAGGACCAGGGAATGGGGCATAGATGAGAGAAATCAAAAGTCAGAGATAAGTGTATACAGACCAACACAGACCTTCTGTTTCCATGAATAATTCAGGACTTACACTGAACTGACATATCTAGACAAAGAGGGAAACTGGAGTTTTTAAAGAACAGGACCTTTGGAAACTCCTGGGAAATGCGTGGGGGCTGTTTTATGCTTTCATCATATACATACACAAATGGACACGTACCTGTAATATATAGCACATATGTTGCTGCTGCTAAGTCGCATCAGTTGTGTCCGACTCTGTGCGACCCCAGAGATGGCAGCCCACCAGGCTCCCCCATCCCTGGGATTCTCCAGGCAAGAACACTGGAGTGAGTTGCCATTGCCTTCTCCAGTGGATGACAGTGAAAAGTGAAAGTGAAGTCGCTCAGTGGTGTCCGACTCTCAGCGACCCCATGGACTGCAGCCTACCAGGCTCCTTCGTCTATGGGATTTTCCAGGCAAGAGTACTGGAGTGGGTTGCCATTGCCTTCTCCAATAGCACATATGAGATACACATTTATACACACTGAAAAGACTGATTATGTTCCAAGGATAAAGCTATTAGATACTAGGAAATTCTGCTCAGAAATCCATAGACATTCTCTTTTTCAGAGAAGATGACTTGAAAGTTTTCAGACTTCACTCTTTCTATCCCAACTCAAACCCAATGGCTCACCACTCCAAATATGGCTAACCAAACCTACCTATCCAAATATCTCCAGTTCTTTCTCCCACCCAATGTTCTGACATACCCTCATTAATAATCTCCAAACCTGGTATGCTTCTTAGAATTTTCTCTGTACCCATCCCTATGAAGCCAAAAAAAAAAAAATCATAAACCTCTTTATTTGATCCACAAATTTATGGTATATTATTGAATATAGCCAGAGCCTGAATACCAGTACTATTTATCTAACTGAACTGATTATTTTCTCTTTCTGCAAAGCTGTCTATTCTTCTAATTAATGTGGAGTTATTTAGGAAAGAGTGCTTGCCTCCCTGAAATTGAGTGTGTAAGTCTGTGTGTGCATATATGTGTGTATTTAATTCAGTATCTTTTATCTATTTTTCAAAAGAAGATTAAATCTTTCCATCTCTCTAGATTTTATCAAATCTATAACCCTGGCAGCATCATTCCTTTTTCTAGCCTGCTCTTCTTACAGTCTTGATTCCATCTCCTTTAACTCAATAACATAACACAATCCCTGGTTAAGCTCCTTCTGGGGGGAAAAAAAAGCAAAAAAAACAAAAAAACAAAAAAAACAATGCAAGTAAGGACCTGCACAATTAAGCTCAGATTTGTCTTTCTCTATCTCTCTGTTGTTTTTTTTTTTCCTTTTTTGTAAAAAAATAGTTCCATAGCTATCAAACAATTCAAGATTCTTGGGACTGAACAAATGTTTTATAACTAATCAGCAATATAAATAATGTAGATATATTACCATTGATGTATTCTCATACAAAGAAAACATCTCCATAAGCATGTACTTTTGAAGGTAGTGGGGCATCACATTATTAGAATTATCGTATACAAAATATTAATAACAACATTGTGTAAAGTGTGAGTTACTCAGTTGGGCCTGACTCTTTGCGACCCCATGGACTATAGCCCGCCAGGCTCCTCTGTCCATGGAATTCTTCAGGCAAGAATACTGGAGTGGGTTGCCATGCCTTCCTCCAGGGGATCTTCCTGACCCAGGAATCAAACCCGGGTATCCTGCATTGCAGGCAGATTCTGGGAAGCCCAATAACAATGTTACCTGTCAAGAACAGTGCCACATAGGTCTAGACTAATATCCCACGCCCCATTAGCTCTGTCTTAGTTCAAACTGTTAGAAAGAGTTTCTATTGAACAATAGTTGGCCTTTCTACTTCTAAGCATGGATTCCATTAAGGCAATATTCTATTAAAGCACAACTAATCCCTCCTTTAAAAATATGATTTAGCATACCTATTGCAACAAAGTACCCCCAACCCATCCCATCATTATTGCAGTCAGTCTACACACAAGCCTTCTAAACCCTTTAACTATCATCTTCATGTTATAGGTTCAACACCCATCTCTTCAGGTTTTTTTTTTTTTTTCAAAATGCTTTCTAGTGTGTGAATGAAATGAGGTGTATAAATATAATACCCTTTATCTGACCAGCACCATGCACAAAAGAATCAATTATGGGGCATGGTTATTTTAGCAGCTGATCATCCACACTGAGTTTGTGGTCAGCTAAAATCTTCTAGCTTGCTTTGCAGGAATTTCTGTCAAAATAGATCTCCCAAAACAAACTGTGTTTATTCATTTGTTTATTTTAGTGGAAGAGGATAGATTCTAGAATGAGAAAGAATTAAACTCGATTGTACAATATTTTCAAGCCACAGGAACTTAAGAAATCAATTTATTTAATTTTCAGTTTTCTCATCTGGAAACAAATAATTCCATATCATAGTTTCTCTCAAGGAATTCAGAGACACAAAATGCCAGGCATAGAGCAGGTGTTCAAGGAATGTTGGTTTCCTGTTTATTTCACTTTTAGATTATAAAAAAAAAAAAAGTTTGGATCTGGTATTTGTGCCATCTGTAGACTGGTTAAGCATGTTTAGAACCTTCCTGTTTTAAGCCCATTAGAGAATGGGCTAGCACCATGGACAGCATTCAGGGTATCTAATCAAAATATTGCCAAAGCTAGTGAAGGGATTTAAAAGGTTCCATAAACAAAACGTCAATTTGTGAGTTCATTTCATAACTAAATAATCAACATAAATAACTGCCTAGAATATGAGAAGGGCTTCCCAGGTGGCACTAGTGGTAAAGAAAACGCCTGCCACTGTAGGAGACATGAGAGATGTGGGTTCGATCCCTGGGTTGGGAAGATCCCCTGGAGGAAGGCATGGCAACCCACCCCAGTATTCTTGTCTGGAGACTCCCATGGAATGAGGAGCCTGGTGAGCTATGGTCCATAGGGTCGCAAAGAGTCAGACATGACTGAAGCGACTTGTCACGCACACACACAGAATATGAGAAAGATGATGTCACATAACATTGCTTAAAGTCACATATCATACACACATGAATTACGATTACATCTTGATTCACTAAACAATTATTCTACAATTATTCCTACAAATTACCTTCCATATGTTTACCATATATATGGATGTGTATTAAAAGTCTTTGAGACATTCTAGGCCATTTCCCAAATACCTAATAAAATAATTCAACTGAAGTTGAATATATAAATAGAATGAAATCATTGTCCCAGAGTTCTTAATGTAGTAAAGAGTGTCCTTACTTTCAGAAATCTTCTCACTGAAATCCAAGTTCTTTAGAAAAAAAAATATATATGTCTTCAAATCATAAATAACATCACACAATAAGAGTTACAACAACTGGCAGAAACATGATTTCTACTTAGAGCTAGTTTTGAAAACTAACAACTTATTTTTTACCTTCCTGAAAATAATGTATAAAATGGTATCTAACTGGACAATAGCTATATATAAACAATGCTCTGGATAGTAATGTAAGGAATGACAAAGCTCAAAAAATTGGACTTTTTTTCTATATGAAGGGGAATAAAATAGACATGAGCATATGGAAAGTTGCTCTGGCATAAAGAACATCATCAACTGGGATGAAATCACAAAACCATCCCAATACCATAGTTGGATACAAAAGTATAAAACATGCATTCATTCAACAAACATTTATAAATACCAACTGAGCACCAGGCACTGTGATAGATACTGGAGTTCAAAAGTTAATAAAGAAGTCATTCCTGACTTTAGGGACCCAGAAGAGTGAATGGTATTTAAAAAAATAAAATCCTCCCTGAGGGTTCCACTGTCAAGATTTACCCACATGTGCCACATTATGTTGATCTTCCCAGACACAGCCTAAAAACTACAAGTCAGACACTCCTGAGCTGTCAATTATGCTTTGGGTTGTGCAGGGAGAATTTAGAATGTTTATAACAGCTGCATAGACTTATGGACATCATTTCACCTCTCCGGATCTTGGTTTCATTAACAATGCAGAGGCTGTAACCGTAACGCATGAGACCCTGGCCAGCTCTAACATTTCGAGAGCAAACTACTATGTTAAAAAAATGTGGACATTCATTCAATGTGTAGAATGCCCACTGTTTATTTAGTCTCCCGATAGACTGAGCGACTGAACTGTCTAGCCTTCCTCATAAACAAGAGTGTGTTGTGTATTTACCCATGGGTATTTACATGCTTAACAATCAGTAATTTACGCTTTAATAAATAGCATTTCATAGATAAACTGAACATGTGAGATTGGAAAATTGTGATAATTAATTAGACATCTTGTGTTTAACTGCATTTTTTATGTATTTGCCAAAGACTTAAATTTCAAATTTTAATCTGAATAGTTTGTTAGTGATTTCTTTCATTTTTTCAGTATGGCTGCAGCTTTATATTACTCCCTAACACCAGCAGGAATATATCATCCTGAAAAATAAATAAATGGCCACGTTTTATACAAACTTAGAAAAGGTACATATTTTGCAAGTTAAAAGAAGAGTACTTCAACGCATGAACACTTCAGGAATATTCTAGCCAAACAGAATCCTGCCAGATTAGTAAGAAAATTAGTTGATAAATAAGGACACTCTTTAACAGAGTTGGTCTTTAAGAGAGAATGTCTTTCATGCACAGGTAAGGATACTTACTACTAACTCTCAATTGCAATGAGGTCTACAAAGATTCATATGTGATTTGAGCCACAATTATAAGCCTCAGCCTATCTAAAAGCAGCACAGATGAAATTATAACTCTGATAATGTTATCAGAGACTGTCCTAGGAATGGCTACATATCACAGGTAGAATGGATGAGAAGAGCACATATCATGTCTTTGCAGTCTGTCTTACTTACTGAAACACAGCTTTTTTTTTTTAACCCATCCTATTACTCCAAGTATCCACATCTCATAAAACATCAGGTCTGCTTCCACTCAGCAGTTTTTACTGCTGTTAAAATGCTAATTGTTAATTTATTTATCTGTCCAAAAGCTCTCCCAGAGACTGAGTTTTTCTTCATTGAATCAACTTGTCCTGGGGATACAGCTAAACCTGCCTTTGATCAGTGTTTAATCCTTCTAGATGTTCAGGGGTCTGTAGTTTAGTGTCTATGAGAAAGTAATTAGGAAGGATGGAAAAAGGCAGAATTATAGCTCCTGCTAGCATGAGAAGTGAAATCAGAATTCTCTGCCCTCTCTTCTGTCTTCACAGACAAGGGATCACGCTACAGAATGTAAAAATCAGAAGAGTGGTGATCGCTTTAATTAAACAAAGAGGTGTGGATTGAGACTGAATAGATTTTACCATACTATGACAGAGAAGCTTTCAGAAGCAGAACTCTACTGTGGAGGAAAAATAAGGAAAATACACTCTTCTGTCCTTAAACAGTTACAGGCAGCCTTGTTCTAATATACATTCTTCAATAACTATAAGGCAATAATACCTGGAAACCAAATAATTATATGACTAGGCAGAAAATAAAATGGGCAGAGAGAAAGAAATAAAATATCATTTTCAGTGATTAGGAGATAAACCACAAGGAAGGGAGGGTAAAATGCTAACATAAGTGGAAAAAAATGAGGCAAGACATTAAGAAAGAAAAATCTAATATGAATATCAGAAAAAGTTCCATGGCGGAGAATCACAGAAACACGCAAAATACTGATAGAAATCCAAAGATGCACAATGATTGTACAAAACTGAATCCAAAGAATGTTCCATAGAAATAAATGAAGCAGAGGAGCCCAAACTCATCTCTAGTTCTAATTTTCTGGATGTACCTAATGGGATGTGCCTAGTAAGCACAGTATTACTCAGCAATATTGAAACAATATTGGCAACAGCTCAAGAATGGCTGAAAGTGACAATTAGTCTTATTCAGTTCCAGAATCTTGGTGACAATGTTAGAAGGGAAAGAAATGTTTCAGTGGCATTTCAGTGATCACACACTACCATTCCCCTCCTCTGATGGACAAAGTGACCATCCAGGCATTGGACATAAGAGAAAGCACGCCATAGATCCATTTCATGCTGTTTCTGTAATGGGACGTGCATTCAGATCGCCCCTCCTTTTCTAACTTCTCCCCTACATCTGCTCATCTCCAGCGCCTGCCTTCATCTTTTCTTGCTCTGAGGTCTTCTGCACTTGTCATCTGGTGCTTTCGCTTCTTAAAAGAAGACAATTTTCAAACCATGGGTGGATTTAGAAGCCTCCTTTTTCTTTGTGTTGATAATCTCATTGCCTGCCCAATGTAACTGGGGCTGTCATAATCCTCCACAGAGATTTTTTTTTCTGAAACTACAATGTCCTTAATATCTCATGCTATCACATTGGCTTAGAAACCTTTTTTGTTCATGTTTCTCCAACCAACATTAGTAAAAGTTCTTGAGTACTCACCCCCGACACATGCATATTTATTCATAATATGCTGAAGAATTGATGCTTTTGAACTGTGGTGTTGGAGAAGACTCTTGAGAGTCCCTTGGACTGCAAGGAGATCCACCCAGTCCATTCTAA
>NW_011494773.1:3735820-3742160 GCF_000754665.1 Bison bison bison | reverse complement strand
CACTGACTCGATGGACATGAGTCTGAGTGAACTCTGGGAGTTGGTGATGGACAGGGAGGCCTGACGTGCTGTGATTCATGGGGTCGCAGAGTCGGACATGACTGAGCTACTGAACTGAACTGATGCAAACATGTACTACGATACTCATCCATTAAATATATTTAAAACATACTATAACAGAAATTTAAAATATAGGATAAAAGTAAACATAAATAGATTTTTAAAGCTTTCATTATATCCCATAATATACGTACCTCTCTTTGGATCAGTTGCTCTACACACTAAATTCCCCTCAGCTTAACAGAATGACATAATTCTTTCTTTCTTGTTATGGGTAGATAGAATTGTTTCTTCCCCAAAAAGATATGTTCAAATCTTAATCTAGTATTTCAGAATGTGACTTTATTTGGAAATATGGTAACTGCAGATGCTATCAGTTAAGATGAAGTCATACTGAAATAGGATGGGCCCATGATCCAATACAACCAATGTCTTCATAAGGAGAACACAAGACATTTAGACACACAAAAGGAAAATGTCAAGTGGCAACAAAAATTGAAGTGCCATATCTGTAAGCCAAGGAATGCCAAGGATTATTAGCCAAACACCAGAAGCTGGGATGAGGCAAAGACGGAACATCCCCTGAGCCTTGAGAGGGAACACAGTTGCTGACACGCTGATTTTGAACTTTCCGCCTCCAGAGTGATGACAATAAATTTCAATTGTTTTAGGCCACCTAGCTTGTGGTACTGATACTCTGTTATGGCATTTCTAGGAAATGATTATACTTCTTGATACAGAAAAACTTCCTGATTCCATCCAATAAATGAATATTACGAAAACATCACCCAAGTTTGTAACTCCCTATTTCTATAATTCAATAACTGAAGAAAGACAGAGATTGACAGAGGGAAAGAGAGATATTATGTGATGATCAGCACAACAAAATAAAGTTATCTGTGGACTCCTGGGTGGACTCTGCATCCATATAGCTTCACCAAGTATGAACCTGTTAAAATACTTTCGTAAGAAGATGACAAAGAGCTGCTGTTTCAAACAAACTCCTACCACTGATCAGTTCAGTTCAGTTCAGTCGCTCAGTCATCTCTGACTCTTTGCAACCCCATTAATCACAGCACGTCAGGCCTCCCTGTCCATCACCAACTCCTGGAGTTCATTTAAACTCATGTCCATCGAGTCGGTGATGCCATCCAGCCATCTCATCCTCTGTCGTCCCCTTTTCCTCCTGCCCTCAATCCCTCCCAGCATCAGAGTCTTTTCCAATGAGTCAACTCTTTGCATGAGGTGGCCAAAGTACTGGAGTTTCAGCTTTAGCATCATTCCTTCCAAAGAATACCCAGGGCTGATCTCCTTTAGAATGGACTCTTTGGACCACTGATCAGTCTAGCCTTTTTCCCGCCTTTTTCCCTCCATCCACAATTTAGCAACTACAGGGTCAGTCGATGCCCATCTCAGCCAGAGACCCCCAAACAGAGTCAGTTTTGCTTGGCTGAACTTCCTAGTGGCTGTTTAATATTTTAATATTACCCAGACCAATCCAACTAACAGAGATCTAGTTTCTTACTTGGCAAAAAAAAAAAAAAGAAAGAAAAAGAAAATCTCCAGAGCTAACACCCATGAGGGGGATAATAATGTAATATCTGTTCAATCCATATTTTTCCCTTTTGCATCTCTACCCAGTGTTCATGTTGAGTCAAGGACAAGATGCATTTGCTGGATATTGGAGGCAAGGGATGCTTGCAAGGTAATCCTGTGATGTAATTAATATAACATTTTCCCAGAGGTCTCAGTCTCGTTCCTGTCTTTAGGAATAAACAGAATGGAAGATATAAAGAAATAAGAACCATAATTTCCACTTTGCTGTGGTCTGAAAGTGGGTATCCTCCCCAAATTTCTGTGATGAAATCCGAATGTCCGGTATGCTGGCATTAGGGGATAGGACCTTTCGGAGGTCATGAGAGTGAAGCCCTGGTAAATGGGATCAGTGCTCTTACAAAGAAGCCCCCTCACCTCATTCATCACATGAGGACACAGCAAGAAGGCACCATCCACGGACCAGAAAGCAGGTCCTTATCCAACACTGAATCTGCCAGCAGTGTCATCCTGTACATCTCAGTCTCCAGACACGTGAGAAATAAATTTCTGCTGTTTATAAGCTACCCATCTACAGTATTTTCTTACAGCAGCCACAACAGGCTAAGACACACCTGATGTGAGAGTTGCTCTCCTTAGCACTGAAGTTAGATTTATGCCTTAGAAAGCAATGGATTCAGCCTAATTAATTTTGATGTCTATGATTTCAGAGTGCTATTTGCATGTGATATCATCTGGAAACGTATTTCTTATTTAACCATCTCCCCCAAGGGCTGTATCTTGTTCTTCTTACTTTCTAGTAACAAATAACAGCTCGTATGAAGAAATAAAACTTTGTGTAGCATTGAAATGTACTAAATAAATTGTTTTCAAAGGCATAACTTCCTTCTATTTCAGCTCGTTATGGATGGGCTAACACAATGGACAGAGCTAACAAGAATATATTCGTGTTTGACTCCATATACTCTTTTCTACATTACAGGATAATAAGGCCAGGAATATGATTAACCTGGTTAGTAATGAAAACTGTATAACTTTTACCTATTTTGGAGAAAAATCTGGTAATATCTCCAGTAATACTACCCTCCACTTTATACTTTGGTATACTTTCGTTGTTGAATTTTGTCCAATTATTAGTATCTTTGTTTATAGCCTATTGTATTTTGATTTATTTCTCACTTTACATCTGGTGACCTTTGGAAGGGGTAGTGATTTCCCTTTCTTTGCCCTCATACCACACTTCCGGAAAGGCTTCTTTAATCTTCTAAACAGTTTTTCCACAGAGACCCCTTTTCTTTTTGCTAACAGAACGGAACATTGCTCCTACATTTAAAATAATATATAGTATACTTTGCACACTTCAGAACTTGAAAGGAATTATTCCCAAACACCTATCAAAGTGTGCTTGAGGAAAAGACTAATAACCATGTTGCTGTGAAGTGTTGTAAGCTTTCCCTATTTTTACCAGGCATATTTTAATCCTTAATGCACTGAATGGTGCCATTACAATAATTCTGGCTATTTCCCATCATGTTTAGACAACTGGAATCCACAGCACATTATGCGATAAGAGGAGTGCAAAGAGGGAAATTAGTCCATTAAGATTACCTGGGAATTCCAACACAACCCATGGGCTGCCAGGTTTCAAAGGGTAACTGAGCTGTGGTGAGTGTGTGGACAGAGCGTGAGTGCATGCTCAGTCACTCGGTCATGTCTGACTCTTTGTGACCCCATGGACTGTAGCTCACCAGGCTCCTCTATCCATGGGATTTTCCGGGCAAGAATACCCGAGTGGGTTGCCATTTCCTCCTCCAGGAGATCCTCCCAACCCAAGGATCAAACCTGTGTCTCCTGCACTGGCAGGTGAATTCTTTACTGCTGATCCACCTGAGAAGACCCTGGATACAGCACAGGCACGTAAGAAGCAGGCATCTTGGCAAAAGATTAGAACACTTCCCTTGTGTTGAAGAGGAGAAAGCTCTGGTAATTGCACACAGTCAGTGCATAACCTTAATAATTTTTCTCTGTCTCCTGCTCATTTGTTTCTTTCCTATAAGACAATCTTTTGATTTTGTTTTTAGTTAGCTTCCCCCCGGTCCTTAGACCATCTTACAAGGAATCAAATCTTTCTAGAACATTTGCAGTGCATCCAAAACAAAGGATAAGAGAGATTCGCAGACCCTATCTTCAAAATTATTAAAAAAAAAAAAAAAACACCTCTTATTAGCACTCAGTATCTGCTCAAAAAGTTGTTTATACAAATGTGTACAGCAGTAGCCATAGCTTTTTTAGGGGAACACCATACATGAGTCTAAAAGTTTCTAGAGAATTCATTAGAAGCCCTAAGGATCAGTCTTAACTACAAAGACTTTAGGGTATAGCAACCCAAGTCCTTCAAGTGTAATGGACAGCTGGATGGGCACGCATCCAACTGTAAAGGTTGGCTACATCATATCCTCGGGTATAGGAGGTAACGAGAGGGTAAGACAGAAAAATGAAACGCTACCATCCCCCATCAAGCCTTCAGATGACTGAAGTCCTGGCCAGTGTCTTGTGTACAACCTCATGAGAGATCCTGAGCCAAAACAGCTCAACTAAGCCGCTCTTGGATTCCTAACCCACAGCAATGGAAGGAGACAATAAATGTTTACTGTTTCAGGCTTTTAAGTTTGGAGGTAAGTTGTTACAAAGCAGTAGACAGCTATTACACCCGATAAAAGCAGAATGAGCCCAAGGATTCTAAAGGGATAAGCCTAAAACATAATCAAAGAGCTGAAAAGCCATCTGAAAGTGGTGGAGTAGGGTAGTTAAATTCACATGCTCTGAGGCAGAGACTTACAGATTCAATTCCCAGCTCTGTCCTTTTACTGATACGAGATCTGGGGGCAACTTCATATTTTTGAGACTCAGTTTCCTTATGAGAAAGGGATAATAACAATACCTGTGCATCAGGAACAACACAAGATCATTTCTAAGCCCAGGGACACCACAAGTATTTGATAAATAATGGCTTTCATCATTAGAAAAGTAAAAGAACTCTAAAAGCCAAATCAAGGTTATTTATCCAACTCAACTACTTTCTGGAAGTCGAAGACTGGCCCCCCACCTATCCCTTCCCAAGTGACCCTTCTTAAGGAGACAGCTCTTAATAAGGGTCAGTGAAAAAAGGCTCACCCTATCTGGAGACTAAAAAGGCTGTCAAGTTTAATGAAGCCAATAATGGGGAAAACCGGAACCTGTTCATCAACCACCGTAGCCAGTGTGGTGCTGTGGTCTAGCTCTTCCCAAACCCTTGGTCCCGAAGTGTTAATGGAAGGCGCAGAGAGGAGTCAAACAAGATGCTATCTCGCAGACCTGATGAGACTGCAATTTGCAGACAACTGGGGCTTATCTCTGATGATGAACTAGGTGTCAGGGCTGAGAGGAAAGCGAGAAAGCAGCCCCCTGGAGACCTTGGAGAGCTGGCCGCAGGGGATGTGAAAGACACCCTCTAAGTTCTGGGCAGATTAAATGAGTTTTCCAGATAAGATCACGGTGCTAAAGAAAAGCCATTAAAAACAGCCAAGCAAACAAATAACCTTGTATTAAAAATGTACATATAAGTGTGTGTATACATATACATATATGTCTGAATCTCTGCCAAAGCATCTATCATTGCCTTTAAAGATTCTTTATAGGTGAGTATATTAATGGGGGAAGAACTACATAAAAGCAGCATTTGTCTTTAAATATAAAAATTCAGAGCACTGTTGACTGCTATGAAACAAGTGTCCAATGTCAAGAGTACAGGGCATGGAAAGGGTGTGATAATAAAGAATAAAAAGGAAGAGGGTGTCAAATGAGAAAGTTTCAACAAGGATGACTGTGTTGACCTCAGAGGGAATATCCAGTCTAGAGTGTCTTGTTTTTCACAACTTACCTATGGGCCCAAGACAACAGAATCAATGGATGCCAAATACTCTAGAAGAGATTTCCACTAGCAAAGCATCCCAGCTCTTAGAGATGCTCTGCAGCCATAAAAAAATCTCTAGAGGAGCAGAGAACAATTTAGGCTTAATACACAGAGGTCATTTGCAGGACAGAATTACATAATACAATTTTGCACAGCCTGGTGGTTATTTCACATCAGAATTCGCCACTTTTTTAGGTTAAAAAAATAAAAGGATATTGATTTTTAAATTTCCATAGATTTAGAGGGCTTCCCAGGTGGCGCTAGTGGTAAGGAATCTGCCTGCCAAAGCAGGAGATGCAAAAGACGTGGGTTAGATACCTGGGTTGGGAAGATCCCCTGGAGGAGGAAATGGCAACCCGCTCCACTATTCTTGCCTGAAAAATTCCATGGACAGAGGAGCCTGGTGAGCCACAGTCCATGGGGCTGAAGAGTAGGACACGACTAAGCAACTGACCACACACACACACACACACACACACAAGATTTAGAAGACTATCTCAGTTGAACTGACCAAAAATTTCAATAACATTCCATTTTGACCCTATGTTCTTCCTCAAGATGGCATCTTATCTGAACCGAGATCCATCTTAGAGGTCCTTGAATGTAACTTCCCTCACTCGCGGGCAATGAAAAAGCTGGAGGCGAGTGAGGTGAAGCCACTGGGTTTCATGGGGTTACAAGCGAGTTTATTAATCTATCTTTTATAACCAGTGGGATCTTTAAAATAATCAGGTAAATGTGAGGAAACTGTTAGGTGAGATGGGATAACAGAAA
>NW_011494773.1:3715656-3735720 GCF_000754665.1 Bison bison bison | reverse complement strand
GGGGGAGATTTTTAAAGCCAGACAAAAAACACCTCATCACTGATGTTCGAGCCCTCATTCTGCCCCTAGTACACTGCTTTGACAAAGTCATTTACTTTCTAGGACCCTCAGGTCCTTATCTCCAAAATGTGACTCTGGCCTAGATAACCCTAAGAGTCCTCCCATCTGTAAAATGTCAGGAGACAAGTGCTTGCTCGCCTCACTTAACTTGCTGTTTGTCAACAAGTTTCAAAATGTACCTTGGTTATAGAACCCCCAAGAGCTAGAAAAATGTCTTTGAGAACCAAGTAGCTAGGATTTTGAAAACATATGGTGAAAAAATAAATAAATAAAGTTTGTATGGTCCTTTGCATAGCAGTTTGGGTAGTTATTCTTCACGAGGAATTACAACAACAAAAATAACAACAATGGCATTTATTTAAGCCCTTACAAAGGCCAGGCTTAAAAGCACTTTGCATATAGTAGCTCTTAAGTCCTCACTATCCATGGTGTAAAAATATATTATCCCCATTTTACAGGTGAGACAACAGGCACAGAGACTGTAAGGAACTTGCCCAAAGTTACACAGCGGACAAGTGGCAGAACCATCTGACATTTGCCTCCAAAACCCAAGAAGCACTGCAGTGCTCCCAGCAGGTGTGGGAAGGATGAGTAGGGTCTGTGGCATGTTCCTGTGGGTGTTTGTCTGTGAAGCAAAAGATGCTTCAGGACAGGAGCCTCATGCACCCATCTGCTTTTAGCATGAGAGAAGGCCTCAAAGTGTTAAATAACTGTTGAATGAATGGTGTTAACAGGTTACTTTTCACAGTTGCTCACCAATAGAGTGAAGTGAAAGTGTCAATCACTCAGTCACATCCAACTCTTTGCAACCCGATGGACTGTAGCCTTCCAGGCTCCCCTGTCCGTGAGATTCTCCAGGCAAGAATCCTGGAGTGGGCTGTCATTTCCTTCTCCAGGGGATCTTCCTGACCTAGGGATGTAACCTGGGTCTCCTGAATTGCAGGAAAATTCTTTTGCTATCTGAGCCACCAGGAACTCACCAACATAACCGGGTCCAAAAAGGTGATGGGCAAAGATGAAAGGCTCTCCTTGGATAGCAAGCTCTTAGACTAAGTGGCTCTTTTCTTTACAGGTCGAAACACAAAGCTGGGGCAGACTGGCAAATGTGTGTTCAAGAAACTGACACTCATCATGCCGCTGAATGAACTGGCCCCTAATGGGACCAGGAGACATGCAACTCTCCTCTCTAGGCATTTGAAATCTAGGCTGTTGAAATCCCACAGCCCCTGTTTCTACCACTAAGTACAGACTACGCCATGCTCCTTCCATTGTACTGCAGTCCTCAGCTGGTGAGGCTCCCCTGCCTATATAGTTTTTGAGCAAGTGTTTTAAAAGGGATTACCTGAGATGATAATTGTCTAAATACTTTGTAAGGCCTAAAGCATGAAGCAAACATAAAGAGATGACGGTGCTGTTGTTGCCGCTGATGCTACCACTGCTGTGGTTACCACCACCACCACTAAGTACTTCGTATGATTACTCCTCCTCCTCCTCCTAAGTCGCTTCAGTCGTGTCTGACTCTGTGTGACCCCATAGACAGCAGCCCACCAGGCTCCCCCATCCCTGGGACTCTCCAGGCAAGAACACTGGAGTGGGTTGCCATTTCCTTTTCCAATGCATGAAAATGAAAAGTCAAAATGAAGTCGCTCAGTCATGTCCCACTCTTAGCAACCCCATGGACTGCAGCCTACTAGGCTCCTCCATCCATGGGATTTTCCAGGCAAGAGTACTGGAGTGGAGTGCCACTGCCTTCTCCATGAATGATTACTACTGAAGCATAAATCCCACAGTGTCGAGACTGACGTTTCCCCTGGACAGCCTCACCTTGAACAGTTTATAGAAGGGGCTGGCGAGCCAAACCCAGCCCTCCCTGTGTTTGTAAATAAAGCTGCACTGAATGCGTCATGCCCATTCATTTACATCCAGTCTGGGGCTGCTTTCCAACTATAAGGACAGAACTGAAGAGTGGTAACAGATCCCTCACATCTGAAAAGCCAGTAATATTTACTGTCTGACCTTTTACAGGAAAGCTTTGCCAACCCCTGGCCTAAGTTGATCATGCCTGAGTAACCTTTACCTTATGCTTTAGTATGACACCTCAAAACCAGAAATGATTCCATGAGAAGTGTGCAGTGTTGTAGAGGATAAAGGGCACGAGGCAGAAGGAAGACACTTCCATCCTGCCGTTAGCTTGAACACTGCCGTTGTGTCCAGTGGACTCTCCAGACCTCCTCTTTGGTACAAGGGAGCAACACTGGCTGGAGAATACTTTAGAGCAGAATACTAGGTGATCCAGCAAGTCCCTTCTGGTTCCAATAATCTCCATGATCTTTACTTTCTTTCTAATAACACTATTAGATGAGATAGCCAGAACATTGGCCTTATGTCAGCTGAAAAGACTTTTCAAAGACGATCTACATAAGGGCTGAACTAAAAAGTCCTTCACGAATCATTACACCATTCATATAAGGCATCTCCTATTGCCCCAGGCTTGAACAGACTGAGTAGTACAGTGAGAGGGTTCGGGCTTTGGAGCTGTGGATCCCTGCACCACCACTTTACAAGCTGTGTGTCCTTGGGCACATTACTTAACCTCCATGGTCTTCAGTTTCCTAAGGATGATGATATCTATCTTCAAAAGATTCTTTTAGGGATCACAGACACTGAAATATACATGAAGCATGTGAATGTGGCATATGACAAGGGCTGGATATACAGTAATTGCTCCCATCATTACTACAACCCACGGGATGTGAGAGGTTGGACTCAAATACAAAGGAATCTCAGAAGGAGAGAGACACGCATGGCAGGCTGCCATTTGAAATGCTGGATTGTCAGAAAAACAAGGATATGTTTTGTTGCTTCCGTTCAGTAAACACTTTCGCAGGAAAAGAGCTCAGATCTAGAAAGCTGGGGAACTGAATATTGATCCTCTCATTTCCAGAATCCCCTTATTAGAACTGGATCCTCTTGCCTACTTCTCACTTCTCACTGCATCTCACCTCCCCTCCTCCAACCTTCAGTCCCCAATTCCATCCCTCCTACATACACATGCAGCCAAGTCCGAGACTGTGAATGAGGAGTTACACAGCTTTTCCCCACGTGTGTGCGTGCACACACACACACGGGGGATTGATCCCATATTGTCTTCCAAAAGTCTGAATGATTTGCTGGAACCCTGCCCGGGAGAATCAGTTGCTGTCTGTCACATGCAAGGGATGATGTGTAAAGGTTGGATTTGCAGCTAATAGAAAAATCTATTTCTTTCAGTTTCACTTCTGTCACACAACGACCACTGGGTTCCCTCCAGGAGCTTCCTCCTCCTTCGGCAATAACCACCCAGATGACAGAGCTCAAGCAGCAATACGAGCTGCCGAGGTTGAGCGCTGCCCTGTTAGTTTTACGACTACTGGTTCAGAATGGCCTTGCAGTGTCCACAGTCCACCTTAACGAAGATGGGTCAGGCAGCTGCCAGTGAAATCAGATTTCTCCTCTTTCTTCCTTTTCATCTGGAAGTCCATCAAACTTTCATCTTCACAGCAGAATGGCTGTGGGACTGACACTTGGCCACAGTCAATCCCCACAGATGATTGACAATCACGGTTGTTTCTGGGAAAGTGAGCTGAGAATTTGCTTTGCTGCAAAATGGCAGGAAGAAAAGGAGGGGGCTGCTTTTCTGCCCTTTTTCTCCAAGCAATAACATGCAACAAAACTATATAGCACATTTAACGTAATATAAAAGAAATGGAAATCCTCTGGAAAGCCAGAAGTATCATATATGGAAGCCGCTCTTGTAATTATGTCCTTATGTGTAGTAATAGCAGTTTCTTTGTTAGACCAGAGGCAAGAGAAGATTTCCTAGATAAAACAGGGCAGGTGTGTGGCCCCACTCTCAGCTAAGACCTAATCTTTATAAGCTTTATAAGACCTGTTCTTTATAATCCTTGCTCTGCCAAAGTTCGAATCTGCATATTTCTGTTAAGATCTGGCTCTCAGCTGAGTTGTGATTTTGTGGTAGATAGCAAACAGGGCAAGAATTCTCCACCCCCACATGCCCACACCTCTGCCATGGGACTTGGCTACTTCTCAAGTTGGAGGTGCACTCTAGCTCCTCAACCAGTTGAATCTGGCTCTGAGAGCTGCTTTAACCGATTGAATGCCATAAAAGCATTATTGTGTGACGTCCAAGTTCTTAAAAGTTTCTTGTTCCTGTGGTTATCATTGTCTTAAAATGCAGCCCTGAGACCACTGTGTGAAGAAGCCTGGGCTAGCCAAGTAGATGGTGAGAGGCAGCATGGATCTGAGATGGCCACAGCACCTGCGGTTCCCCCAAACTAGCAGCCAGAACCAACTACCAGACATGTCAATGAGACCATCGGAGACCATCAACCCCCATCCCTCTGTCAGACAGCTACAGCCACAAGAGGGACACCATGTGAGGCCTTCAGGACTACCCAGCTAGATTTGACTTTTAATTGCCGACCCACAGAATCACCAGCAAACGCATGGCTGGTTTAAGCATAGTCGTTTTAAGTCTCCAAGTAGTATGTTATAGAAGAAGTTCTACCAGAAACATGCTTCACCCACAGAGTTTTCTTTGAAGGCTAGTAGAAAGCACCTTGTGTAATGAGTGGAACAAATCCAAAGCCTTGCTCCAGCACTTGCTAACTCTTGACCTTGCATGGGTTCACTTAACTGTTGAGTCTCGGGTCTATCCTTGAGTGCCTTCAAGGATAAAATGTTGATAGTTTAAACTGCTAAGCGGATCATTTGAGGTAAGACATGTAAGCACACTTAAACAGAGGCCTTGGCACACACTCTTTTGACGTTCGTAACTTCCTACCTCATTATAGTTATTTGAGTAAATAAATGCTGCTAGAAGTTCACTGATCTTTGTATCACTCATAACATACAGCCCAGGTCTCATACATGGTTGATAGCCAATGCATGCACATTGACTCAGTACTCTGATAGCCCCTAAGATACAGCTTGGCTTCATGCTGCCATATTTTCTGGGAATTCTGCAAGTGATGATAAGAACAGAATTGTGGGGAAACAGATTGCACTAACCTTGGTTAAGTCCCTGTACTTCTTGGATCCTCCATTTAAACATCTTTATCTTTTAAAAGGATAAAACTGACTATGATCTCCAAGATTCCTTGCAGCTCTAAAATCCATTTATCATACTCGGAACGCTGGTTAGCATTTACTGACCATTTAATGTGCCAGATTCCGTGCTCAGTTCTTTGGGTAGTTAGAAAATGTTAATCACAACAACCTTAAGTCTTAAGTCTAGGGCAAATTCATCCTGCCTGTGGTAGAGTTGAGTAGATATGGTAGAAGCAGAGACAGTATATCCCCAAAACACAAAGATGTTTACTCTCTGGCCCCTTTCAGGAAAAGTTTGATGATCTCTGGTCTAGCATAATGGGCTTCCCAAGTGGATTAGTGGAAAGAATCTGCCTGCCAATGCAGGAGATGAAGGAGAGACAGGTTCAATACTTGGGTTGGAAGGATCCTCTGTAGGAGGAAACTACAACTCACTATAGTATTCTTGCCTACAAAATCCCAAGGACAGAGGAGCCAGGCTGGCTACAGTCCATAGGGTTGCAAAGACTCAGACACAACTGAGCATGAATGCACACACGGCCTAGAATAATCTGCTGAGAGAGTGATCAGTCACACCCAGTGTGATCAGTGACACTCAGAGTCTATGTTCCTTCCACCAGGCTCTGTGCTCACTCATTTAATCACTCACTCATTTAATTTATTTAATTTATCTCACTCATTTAATCACTCACTCATCACACCTGATCTTTCAAACAGCAGCTCACAGGCAAGTATATGCCGGGGAAAAATGTTCAAGACCTCTGCAATAGCAGCTGAGGAAATGTCAACCGTCGTCTCTGCGTGTGCATCTAGTTAAGAAAACGCCCATCTGGCCTCCCATAGCTAGAGGCCATGGAGTCACTTGCCCCACTAATTGAAAAATAAAGGGTGAAAAGATTTGCTTTCAACACAAACTTGAATGACTAAAATTACATCTTCATTATCTGAAGTGAGAGCTTGTGACTTGTCAACCTCCACCTGTTCTGGCAATGGGAAGAAACACCACAGAAATTTGCCTCTGGCTGGTCATCTCTTGACTGGCTAGCTACAACCCATTTTTAGAAAACCTGATGATTATAAAAATCTACCTGTTAATACAAATGCACCAGAGGTTTGTCACACATAATACAAAATTACCTGGTGCTTCAGGAACAAAGTGTTCAGCACAGAGAAATATGGAACTTAAGTAAAAATCTATTACAAATGCACAGAAATTAATGCAAATATCTCTGAGCTGATCAACAACACTGACTTGGGAAATGTAATGCATTTCCAAAGAGGAGTGATCATTAAATGGCCGTATTTGCAGAAACAAGTCACTTCTACAAAGAGGAATGACATAGAACACAGAACAATACTTTGAAAGTTGTGAAGCAGTTTATAAATGAGAGGGATTATACTTATTTCTACCTTTTGTATTGTTTTTGATCCTGACCACTAGTAACCTGAAACGATTCTTTCCCCACTCAAGCTGTGGGTTGTTACATAGTCACACCTGTGCAAATTCTGATTCCTACTTGGAAATATTCCTCCTTTCAATGTTTCTATCCTGTGTGTGTGTGTTAGTCCCTCAGTCATGTCTGACTCTTTGCGACCCCATGGACTGTAGCCCACCAGGCTCCTTTGTCCATAGGATTTTCCAGGCAGGAATACTGGAGTGGGTTGCCATTTCCTTCTCCAGGGGATCTTCCCGACCCAGGGATTGAACCTAGATTTCCTGCATGGCAGGCGGATTCTTTACTGTCTGTGCCACCAGGGAAGCCCTTGTCTCTATCCTCAGGTCAGTTTAGTCACTCAGTTCTGTGTGACTTTCTGCGACCCCATGGACTGCAGCACGCCAAGCTTCCCTGTCCATCACCAACTCCCATAGCTTGCTCAAACTTATGTCCATCGAGTCAGTGATGCCATCCAACCATCTCCTCTTCAGTCATCCCCTTCTCTTCCTGCCTTCAATCTTTCTCAGCATCAGAATCTTTTTCAGTGAGTCAGTTCTTCACATCAGGTGGCCAAAATACTGGAGTTCAGCTTTGGCATCAGTCCTTCCAGGGAATATTCAGGACTGATTTCCTTTAGGATTGACTGGTTTGATCTCCTTGTGGTCCAAGGGACTCTCAAGAGTCTTCTCCAACACCACAGTTCAAAAGCATCAATTATTCAGTGTTCAACTTTATCTCTATCCTGGTGGTGGTGGTGGTTTAGTCGATAAGTCAGGTCCGACTCTTGTGACCCCATGGACTGTAGCCCACCAGGCTCCTCTGTCCATGGGATTCTCCAGGCAAGAATACTGGAAGGGGTTGCCATTTCCTTCTCCATATCTCTATCCTACCTGGGTCCTTATTACCTTTATTTTGATGATGGCAACAGTGTGCTAATTAGTCCTTCCAAATTCAGTCTCTTGTCATACCAATTTATCCTACATGGCACTACCAGAGTAAACTAATTTTATTTTTAAGCTAATCATTTATTCATCAAGTGTGCATGATCATCTGTTGGTTACACTCCCAGCCATTGTTCTTGGAGCAAAAACAGATGTGATTTCTGACTAAGGCTGGCAGATTAACAAACCATGGGATACCCATTTAAATTTGGGTTACAGAAAAATAACCAAAAATATGTAGTATAAATATGTCCTAAATATTGCATGGGACATACTGATACTTCAAAATTTTAAAAAGATGGTCATTTATGTAAATATCAAGTTTAATTGGACATCTTGCATTTTGTTTTCTTAATCTCATGACCCTATCTGACCCCAGTGGAATGCTCAATCCATCTGGGGAAATAGCTATTGATCAAATAATCTTACAACTAAATGAGAAGCAGCAACAAGAGGAGAGTTCCAGAAGGTTATGAGAACCTTTATTTGGGGAATTTGAATTTCCCAAGGAAGTGGAATTAGGCCAAGATTTAATGAAGTTTGTGTTAGGAAATATAGTCAGAGATAAGCAGGGTGAAGGCTAGGGGTTAGTTTTTGTTCTAGTTACAGAGGGAATGGTGTGATCTGATTGGACTTCACCCTGTAGGCTGGGGGAAGCTTATGGGAGAATGGTGTGATCAGACTGGTACATGAGATGGATGGGGTATGGATAGAAGGGACGACCAGAGGATTAGTAAGGTCTGATATTTTCTTGGGTTCCAAAATCACTGTGGACAGTGACTGCACCCATGAAATTAAAATTAAAAGATGCTTGTTCCTTGACAAACCTAGACAATATATTAAAAAGGAGAGACTTGACATTGCCTACAAAGGTCTGTATAGTCAGAGCTATGGTTTTTTCCAGTAGTCATGTACAGATGTGAGAGTTGGATAATAAAAATGGCTGAGCACCAAAGAAATGATGCCTACAAATTGTGGTGCTGGAGAAGATTCTTGAGAGTCCCTTGGACAGCATGGAGATTCAACCAGTCCATTCTAAAGGAAATCAACCCTGAATATTCAGTGGAAAGACTGATGCTGAAGCTGAAGCTCCAATACTCTGGCTACCTGATGCCAAGAACTGACTCACTGGAAAAGATCCTGATGCTGGAAAAGATTGAAGGCAGGAGGAGAAGGGGATGACAGAGGGTGAGATGGTTGGATGGCATCACCGACTCAATGGACATGAGTTTGAGTAAGCTCCGGGAGCTGGTGATAGACAGGGAGGCCTGGTGTGCTGCAGTCCATGGGGTCGCAAAGAGTTGGACACGACTGAGCGACTGAACAATGAAAAAGGTCCGTAAACGAGGTTGCTGGCAACTATCCGGGTGACATGGTTGAAATTGCTGTGAGGATGGAAAGGATAGATCTCCATACTTTAAAAAGAGTTTGTAACCACACTGTAAGCCTTTGAGTGTAGGATCCACGTTTCAATTGTCCACTATAAAGCATAGCCCAGGTTCTTGCCTTGCTCATTATAAGTATTTAATGAGTGCCAAGTTCAGTGAAGGTGCATCACAATTCCCTAACTATGCTTCTGCAAGTGCTCTTTTCTTTGCTGTTCTCCTCTATCTTTTTACCAGAAATTCCCCACAAGATACTCAGTCATGCAAAGCAGGGCAGTGGACAGAAACTGGGTGTCAGTTTCTGCCCTGTCACTGAATACTTGAATGACTTCAGCCAAGACATTTACACTCCTTTAGTCCTGATTACATCAGCTTAAAAAAAAAAAAGGTGGGGGGAGGGGGGGGGACAAATAGCAATTCTACTACTTGTCCTCCTGCTGCATAGAGCTGTGGCAAGGATCAAAATAGATCTTGCATTTTCTCTGCGACAATGTAAAACATTCTATAAAAATCAAGTAACTTTACAAAAATATACCAAAACTATGTCAACCACAAGGCAGAACTGGCCAAAATGTTGAATACTGATTTCTTGTGCACTCTCTAAAATGGAATGAATTGAAAACATATCACCCTTTTGTACATAATACATAATTACCTGCTACACACTACAAAATTTACTACATCATTGATTTAAAATGCATATTGAACACTTAATGTGTACAAAAAAAAAAAAAAAAAAATTGTACTGGCCAGCCAGGGGACCTGAAGCCCAAACAATCACAGGAAAACAAATTGTCCTGCTCCTGAGAATCATCCTTCTAAATGACATTTGGATACCTCCTTTTCTGGGCCGATTGTACATTTTTCTTCTCAAGGCAAGCCATCTTGAGTCAAGAGCTCCTTGGGTAGTTAATGGTGTCTTGTGATGAGCCTTAAAACTCTCCTCTCATTTTACTCTTGATTAAAAAGAAAGGAAGCTCAAGATCTAAGCCCTTGCCTGATTTATACTTCAATTTAATTTCTCCCTTTCTCTTTTTCTCTTTCCTTTCACTGGATGAAACCTTCCATGTAATTAGGCTTGAAAGCTCTCATCAAACCGTTTGATTGAACTGTGGCACACTGAGTTTCCCTTTCCAGGCTGCCGGGGCAGAGAGAGAGTGGGGACCCAGATAGGGACTGGTGGCTGGGACGGACTAAGGACCGGGCTCTGTGATGATGGCGAGGAAGGAAACTCACGCGAGTGTCTGGAGTAACCTGGCTCTCAGGATCTTGGATCCTTCCTTGCTGATGTATTCCCTCAGCTGTCCCAGAGACCATCTCAATCTCCTTACTCACGGCAAAACACGGGACACCTGGAAAGCTTTGGGCTCTAACGCTACCTGTGGTGTAGCTCAGAGAGGACTAGTGTTTCCGTTTTAACTTGCCTCTAATCTGAAAAGTGTGATTTGGGAAGCCAGGCTGTCCAAGTTTCTCTGTATGAGAAACAATTTGATTGGAAAAGGTTGCTACAGACCTCTTCCTACTCCGTCGTTTGATAATTTCACACATGCAAAACAGCTTTTAAGGCCAATGAAGAACTTTCATCAGAATACGCCTTTAGGAGCATTGCCCCAGGGCCTGAAGAACATAGTGTTCAGGTGGTAGCTCTGTTTCTATGTGGCTGAGTGCCTTGTGCAGGGAAATAAAGGATCGCTATCTCAACACTATCTCAAAAGAGTGTTCTTTATGATAGCTGGTCTGAAAGTGAAAGTTGCTCAGTCGTGTCCAGCTGTTTGCGACTCCACAGATGTATAGTCCATGGGATTCTCCAGGCCAGAATACTGGAGTGGGTAGCCTTTCCCTTCTGCAGGGGATCTTCCCAACCCAGGGATCGAATCCAGGTGTCCCGCATTGCAGGCAGATTCTTTACCAGCTAAGCCACAAGGGAAGCCCAATAGCTAGGCTAATAGATTCAAAATAACTGACAGATGATTGGGATGGCAGTACATGCACATACAATGAGTCCCTGGCCTCTAAAACCCAATAAATAAATCACTTGAAAGACAGGGACTGGCTATGGAGGGCCAGGTCTCCAGGTGTCCATTCCTATCTCACACTAACACCATCCTTTCCTTAAATCATAACCAACATGTTAACATGAGCTCTGTGACGCAACACACTGGTGAATGACATCCGAGCTATAAGGGAGAGATACTGAAACATGTCTATGTCTACCATGTGCAGCAGGCCCAGGCCTCATGTCTGTTCTGTACGTTCCAGGTCAGGTACTAAGTAGGTTGCTCTCAAGGCCTTTATGCTACATCACACTTTTCAGTTCACACATTCACCCACATGTGTATGTACACATACATATCACTCAGTCTGAGAACCACTGACACTCTTGAAATAGTCACTTCATTAGTTTATCCTCATAATTCACACACTTCTGCCATATGTATGTAGGTCCAGGAATAAAAGTACATTCAAAGGTGATCTAATAAGAGTAAAGAGGTATCTTAGAAATCGTCAAGATTGTGCCTGTTAGTCCTGACAGAAAGATGAATACCAAACTTGTCAAGATAAAGATGGCAGGTTACTTCAAGATTAATCACAATTCTCCCCTTTTGCAGGCAAGAACTAAAACCAGGAAGGTTGGTGGTCTGCTTAAAATTATAACTTGAGGAAAAACCTTTGTGATGGAAACTAAACTTCCTGATAAATGACTTTCTTACAGTGAATAAAAAATGAGGTGGGTGAATCACAAATGGCTCTGTTATCAATAGAAGTGTCCCTCACTCTCAGGCCCTTAATTGAATATGTAACCATTCCCTGCTAGCTGACTGTGGAACTTATCTGAATTTCCAAAGGCTGCTTCAGAAAGCACACATAATTTTCTATAATACAATAGGACTTGTGAACACAGGGATGTGTTCTGATCGGGTGTTCTCAATACCAGGGAACAGGTTGTATGTTTGCGAAGATTACTTGACCTAAAAGTTCAACATAGTTAGTCCTCTCCTCCTTGTCTGTGGGTCTCTTATCCACAGATTCAAAGAACATTGGATTGAAAATATTTGGGAAAAAAGTTCCAGAAAATTCAAAAAAGCCAAACTTGAATTTTCTGTGCAAAGGCAAAATTTGTATAGTATTTACATTGTATATACAACTATTTGCATAGCATTTACATTGCATTATATCCCTGGAGAGGGAAGTGGCAACTCACTCCAGTATTCTTGCCTGAGAAATCGCATGGACAGAGGAGTCTGGTAGGCTACAGTCCACAGGGTTGCAAACAGCTGGACCCGACTTAGCGACCAAACAACAGCAAAAACAACACATTGTATTCGGTGTTATGAGTAACCTTGGGGATGATTGAAATGATACAGGAGAATGTGTATGGGTTAAGGTAATATGCAAAAACTGCACTGTTTTATTGAAAGGACTTGAGTATCTGCAGACATTCATACCTCATGGGTGTCTTGGAACCAATCCCCATGGATATTGAGAGGAACTGTAGATTAAAGGGGTTAACTGCTAAGTGAGTGGAAAAACTTGAGGTAAATTGCTTAATTCTCTGAGACTCAATTTCTTTTCCTATAAATTCATAGTAGTAATGGGCATCTCTGGTAGCTCAGACAATAAGGAATCCACCTGCAATGCAGGAGTGAAAGTGCAAGTCGCTCAGTCGTGTCCGACTCTTTGCGACCTCGAGGACTGTAGCCTACCAGGCTCCTCCCTCCATGGGATTCTCCAGGCAAGAGTACTGGAGTGGGGTGCCATTTCCTTCTCCAGGGGATCTTCCCGACCCAGGGATCGAACCCGGGTCTCCCGCATTCCAGGCAGACGCTTTAACCTCTGAGCCACCAGGGAACCCAGGTTCAATTCTTGGGTCAGGAAGATCCCCTAGAGAAGGAAATGGCAACCCACTCCAGTATTCTAGCCTGGAGAATCCCATGGACAGAAGAATCTGGTGGGCTACAGTCCATGGGGTCACAAATAGTCAGACGTGACTGAGTATTTTGTGCGTGTAATTTTAATAATGGTACCTACCATGAAGGATGTTGGTAAAGATTAAATGAATAAAGCTAAAGCATTTAGTTTAGTACCTGACTGTAATTTACAAGAAGCCCATACTTGGTCATTCAGATGACCAAAATACACTTCTCATATGTATTCATTCTTCATCCACACTTCTGGGATCACAGCTTTCAAAACCCCCAGAATTTTTGGTAAGCACCTTAGGAGCTGGGGTTAGGGGGAAGTGAGTAGGGCCAACCTGGTAATTAGAGGGTTGAAACTTTCAGTCCCACCCCCAACCTCCTAGAGGGGCTAGAGGTTGAATCAATCACAAATGGCCAATGTTTTAATCAATTATGCTAATGTAATGAAGTCTCCAAAAGACTGCTAAAGGAGTGGGTCCAGATGGGGAATACATGGAGAATTGGGGAGAGGGGCTCACCTGGAAAGGGCGTACCTTGCAGAGAATTAGATGTTCTAAGACCTTCAGGAGAGGGTCAGGTACATTCAAAGATTTGGGAAAAAAAGTGAATAATAATAATAATTATTAAAAATAAAGTAAATACAACTGCCATTTTTCTAAAAGCACAAAGATATCTCCTTTCTTGGGTTTATTTTTTCTAAGATTGAATTGACAGAAGTGAACACCCAAAGATGTCCATCAGAGTTCATGTCAAGAGATACACAATAATTGGTTCAAGGAAAAGATAAACAATAAAACCTTGACTATCTAAGTCACTCACAGGACCCTCCTCCCACCTAAACTATTCAGAAGGCCAAATTTTCCCAAGAGCTGAGATTTAACCCTTCAATCATCTTTTCAAACTTTTAAAAAATCAGAATGCTGCTAAAATTGACCAGAAGAATCCAGGAGAGTCTTGCTTTATCTATGAGCTAGTTGTTCAGTCCCTTGGACTGCAAGGAGATCCAACCAGTCCATCCTAAAGGAAATCAGTCCCGAATATTCATTGGAAGGACTGATGCTGAAGCTGAAACTCCAATACTTTGGCCACCTGATGCAAAGAACTGACTAATTTGAAAAGACCCTGATGCTGGGAAAGATTGATGGCAGGAGGAGAAGGGGACGACAGAGGATGAGATGGTTGGATGGCATCACCAACTCAGTGGACATGAGTTTGAGTAAACTCCGGGAGTTGGTGATGGACAGGGAGGCCTGGCGTACTGCAGTCCACGGGGTTGCAAAGAGTCAGGCACTATTGAGTGACTGAACTGAACTGAGCTGAGTTGTTCACAAGGGCCTTTCAGCCTTTATTAAAACCAGGGCTTCAAAGCAATGGGCTTTATTCTATTAGTTATCACTTATAAAGAAGCCCCAAAGACATTGCCACCTATCCCTACTTGCTCGTGATAAGTCTAGGACTTGAGACCTGGAATTAAGTGGATAATGCAAACACACTGAAATTGCTGACCTTTTGTCTACAGCCACTGAAGCAAGGCCAAGCCTGGGGAAGACTAGTTTCTCCTTGCTAGTCATTGCCCCTACTGCAAAGACAAGTATCTCCCCACGTCCACATTCCCGAAGCTGACAGACACACCAGTGCACTTTGGCAAGTCTTGCGTGCTCCTCATAAAAGGAGTTCTTTGTATGGCAACTGCAAATTTTAAAAAGGGCTCATTTCACCTGGGTGTCATGGGCTGATTATTCCTTCCTCCTTGTTTGAGCTCTGCAGACAGCCAGATCCTGCCTAGCTCCTCCTCCTTCCCTTCTTTGACAACATCAAATGCCAAAGGTGCAAAGCAAATAAATGTTAAGTAAAACACCGACACTGGTTCAGTTTAATGCTCTGCTCTGTCAACTCGCTCCACTGCCTAGCAACCGTGGTGGCTCACCCCAAGTTCATTTTCATTTTAATGTGCTCCACACAGAAAAGCCACCTAAATAGATACCCCCAGTTCTGAAGCATATAATCTCTAAACTACAGGAACCGGCGGATCATTTCCATTAGTTTCTTCTGTAGCGAAAACCACAATTTGCACCCAAAGTGTGTAATTATATTCAAATTCTGAAAGACTGCCTCGGAAACAGTTGAAATTCATAGTTTGGGGGAAAGACACTCAGGAGTAGATACCATTATGGTTTAATGTGGGAAGGGGGAGTGACAGGAATATTCCAAAACAGTAAAAAGAATTTAAAAAAAAAAGGGGGGGGGGGGAGGACAGTATCTGAGAAAAGGTGGCTTTCAGGATTCTGGAGGTTTTATGTTCAGAGCTACTCAACCGTGAGTGACCAAGGGGAGGGAACCAGGACAAAGAAGGTGTCCCTGAGCAATACCTGAGTTGTGGCTTCAGATGGAAAACAGGGACAGGTGAGTACACAGGCCATTTCCCACCTGCTTTCAGGACATGAGACCCAACCAGGAGAGGACATGTCTCCTGGCATGGGAACCAGCCTGAATCTGAGCCCTTTCTCACACTAAGGTCTCCCATACAGAATACCTGTCAGCTACAAATTGACACTTGCCATTGAGACTTGCCATCTACCTCCACAAAGATTAAATCATGAGCTGCTACAGCTGCTGATTTCAACACTCTCTGAAAGGATTTCAGGGTGGGGAGCAGCAATGAGGCATTCTGTGCTCAGAGGAGCCTGGCGGAACAGGTCTTCAGATAGTCTGACATTCTCAGGAGCCGGTGTTACGAGTCCAGTGCTTCTATCTCCTCCCATCCCATCTAGAAAAGCATGGTGACACGTGCTTCATGTGACTAGCAGTCATTTTCATGAGACTGGCAGAAACTTCCTGGAAAAATATGTGCTTGATCGCCTGTATTCTCCCTTTACCAAAATCACACACACACTGACCATTCCCCCAGAGTTTCTCAGAAATATCTGAGATGCTGATTCCAGGGCTGTACTCCTCAGTTTGCATGCCATGCCAAGTCGCTTCAGTCCTGTCTGACTCTCTGCAACCCTATGACTTTAGTCCACCAGATTCCTCTGTCCATGGGATTCTCCAGGCAAGAAAACTGGGGTGAGTTGCTATGCCTTCCTCCAGGGGATCCTCCTGACCCAGGGCTCCTGCCTGCCAATGCAGGAGTTGTCAGAGACTTGGATTTGATCCCTGGGATGGAAAGATACCCTAGAGAGGGGCATGGCAACCCACTCCAGTATTCTTGCTTGGATAATCCCATGGACAGAGGAGCCTGGCAGGCTATGGTCCACGGGATCACAAAGAGTCAGACACAACTAAAGTGACTTAGCACACATACTCCTCGTTTTGACCCCAAATAAAACTTAACTCACAACTCTCACACTGTACATATTGTTTTAAGTCAACATACCCAAGAATCACACCTCTTAGCACAAAGCCAGATACCTATTAAAAGAATATATAGGAAACATTAATTTTTACAAAGGCCAGAAAAATCCAATGCTGTCAGAATCCATTCCTACAGGACTTCATCTGGTTAAGGAGAAGAGGGCAGCAGAGGATAAGATGATTGGATGGCATCATTGACTCAATGGACATAAATTTGAGCAAACTCTGGGAGATAGTGGAGGAGATGGAAGCCTGGCATGCTGCAGCCCATGGGGTCACAAAGAGTTGGACATGAGTTGGTGACTGAACAACAAGGGACATCAATCTGAAGCAAAGCATCTTGGGGAGATGAGAAGTCAGCCTCTATGTTGTAGAGTAAAAGACAGGTGATGGATGTCACATCATATTGCCCAGGTTCCCACATGATTCTGATACTGACTGATGCCCTTGGCTAAGACCCCACTTTGGCCATATGGGACATCAGGTGATCAGATAATCCCTAAGCTCGCTGCATTTGTTGTCTACTTCTTGAGATGATGGGCTTCCTAGGAGAGCAAAAAGGTCAAGAGCTCTGTAGTCAGAACCAGCTCTGAAGCCTGGATCTATCCCCAGCCTACTTTGGTCCTACTTAAGCTCTCGGAGTCTCATCATTTTTATTTATGAAATGGGAGTAACCTTATTAGGGTCAAGGATTGTGAGGATTAAATGAAACCATATACATAAGGCATTGGAAGAGAGCCTGGCACACAAGAGGTGTGCATGAGATGCTGGCGTGTGATCCGAGCAACTCTTTCTCAAAACTCTAAGTAGAAATAAACCACCTGTTCTTTATAAACTCGGTTGTCATTCTGCCCCCTGCCCTGATAACGGTTAAACACAGCAGAGCATTTTAAACACAACGCAGAGCTCCTTTCTAGTACTGAAAAGGTATGTTTAAATGAAAGTGGCATTCTTTCTGTCTCAGCATGACTCTTTACTGAAGTTGGATCACGGGCTTTATAACATCACAGCGAGCCCCCCTTGTACATTATGCTGCTTCTATCAGAGGGGAAAAGAGAAAACCCGGCTGCAGCTTTGGCATAAGATAGTATCAGAGTCAAGAAAACAGAGCTATAAAATACTGGCAGACCTACGGAACTTAGACAGGTTGAAGATACACAGTGGGGTCTTTAAAGATGTACAGATTGGAGAATCATGCCATCCTAGTGCTGAGATCCATTTGGGGAGATCATTTCACTCAACCCTAGTATCGCACAAATGAGGGAAAAATGAAAAGGACAATTTTCCTCAGCTACAGTATTAAGACTCAAACACACTACATGCGACACAGAAAACTATGGGTAAGAGAAAGGAGAATACAGCTTAGAAAATCAACATGTCTAAATGTCTAAGTGATAACAGATTAATACATTTTTTAAAAAATGCCATATCCAGAGTCACAGAGTCAGGGAGAAAGCAAGGAGTAAAATCTATGATCAGCACAATATCCCTTCCATAAGAATTCTGGTTCCAAATTTGGGATCTATAGTCCACTCTAAGGACTCCACCATAAAAATACACTCTCAACTTCTCTATGACCTTTGAGTCCTGGTAAGGAAATGTTTCAGAAATGACATTAGAAGAAGTTTTCCACTTCCAGATCTGAAAATAGTTGTTTAAAAAGACCTGTTTTTTCCCCTCATATAAGCTAGATTAAACACTCTAGTTTTTGATGGATATGGAGCAGTATATAGTGGTATTTAAATTCTGCACAAGTTTGCTAGAGAAGAAGGTCCAGTTCTAAATTTCCAAAATGGTCTCAGAATATTTCCTGGAGGCCTCTCCCCTTGTGCTTCACTGAGCTTCTAAACCATTTGCTATAATTTGTTATTCTAGGCTAAAATTCGCCAGCATAGATTTATACCTAAGAAGACAGTTACCAAGAGGAGCAAGATGACCCCACGTGCTATCTTCTTTTAGTGCCATAAACAAGGAAGTACATGGTAAGATTTTTCTCCTATTTCCCTTTCCTTGCCTTGGAGGCAGAAAGTGTTGCTACAGATAAGAAATGAAGAAAGCCAGTACTTACATGTTGTTAACTTCAATCTACCAACCTGCAAATAGTCAACACTGAAGCTGGATTTTATGCAAAGACTTGAAAGAGTATTATCATTAATCTATTCCCATAACAAGTTTCATCTGTACACAGAAATTAAGGAAAGCACAACTTGTTTAATTTTTCATACGATTCTGTGATATGTGTATGGTAAGTATTATTAATGCTATTCCCAGTTAAAAGATGAAAATACTTAGTCTTAATCAAGTCAACTGACTTATCGAAGGCTCCTAAGCGACAGGCAAAGACTGAGACCTATTTCCTCCAACTCTAATCTTGTAGTGACTGTTCCCAAACCCACCTAACAGTACCCTGCACCTCAGAAGTGCATCATCATCTACCTGTCAACCTTATTAGCACACGTTCTCAAAATCATTTTTCAGAAATACATGAATACAAAAAGAAAATTCATTCCCTTTCCCCAAAGAGGTGAATATGTTGCTTGGGATTTATATCAGCAAGGGCATAATAACTGCAACATATTTTCTCAATTGTCTCCCATGAAATATACAGTTTCCTTCATGTGAATTTAAAATACAGTTTCATGAAAGAAATTCAATGCAAAAACACCGAAATTGACATAGTTTTAAATGGACATACTTTTTTCCAAATATTCATAAAAGTATTCATACTTATTAAATTCATTTCTTCTTCACTGAAGGGTGAGGTGTGCAAACAGTTGGCAATATGTGTCTTGAGAGAGGAAAAGAGTGAGTCATCGTAGCTGATTAAAGGGAGTCCCTGGAAGAGAAGGGGTGTCAGGCCTGAATGGCAGCTGGTCTCAGCAGAGAGCCCTGGAGGGTGGGCACTGAAGTCTGTCTACAGAGCATGTGTCTGGAGTCAGGCAGGATCAGCCAGTGTGCACAATCAAGGTGGAGGCTCCGTCACACGAAACAAAGAGAAAAGCAAACACAAGTTTCACTAAAGTCACTGGTGTTGCTGTCTCCATACATGTAAGTAGGATTCTTCCCAAGGAGGTTCCATCTTATCAGTTTTGTAAATCACTACCATTGTCATCGAAGGTTTACTTTTCCCATTGTAAAAGTCTGACTTCCCCGGAGATGCTCTGCACAGTACATGTTTACTTTACAATAACTGGATCCTGGGGGTGGGGAAGGAGGAGTACTATGAGCTGACCTGTATGCCCCACAACATTCATATGTTGAAGCCTAGACCTCCAGGACTTCAGATCATGACTATATTTGGAGGAAGGGCCTTTAAAGGGGTACATGCATACATGCATGCACTTTTGGTCATGTCTGACTCTTCACGACCCCATGGACTGTAGCCCACCCGGATCCTCTGTCCATGGGATTCTGCAGGCAAGAATACTGGACTGGGTTTCCACTTTCTTCTCCAGGGGATCTTTCCCACCCAGGGATTGAACCTTTGTCTCTTGAGTCTCCTGCAATGGCAGGAGACTTCTTTACTGCTGAACCACCTGGGAAGCTCATTTAAAGGGGGTGATTAACTTAAAATGGGGCTCTGAGTGAAACTTAATCCACTCTGACCAGTATCCTTATCAGCAGAGGAAATTCGGACACACAAGGAAACATCAGAGATGAGTGAACACGGAGGACAGACCCCGGAGGGGACTCAGCAAGAAGGCGGCCGTCTGCAAGCCAAGGAGAGAGGCCTCAGAAATCAAGTCTGCCAAAACCAAAAGGTTGGACTTCCAGCCTCCAGATCTGTGAGAAAATACATTTCTGTTGTTTAAGCTACCCAGTCTATGATTTTTTTTTTTATGGCGGCCCTAACAAAATA
>NW_011494773.1:3683291-3715556 GCF_000754665.1 Bison bison bison | reverse complement strand
CAAAATAATATAAGAAAGGAAGTATGATTACGTTCAAGTTTTATCTTAAGAAATTTGCCTCTCTCCCTGATTACACAGGGTTCTAGTGAAAAAAGCTTTCTGAGGTCTGATCAATTCACTCATTAAAATGTAAAGCACAATATGTTATGTCTTCCAGACAACAAAACAATAAAGATCTTACTACTGAATTTCAGCCATCAGCCAGTTCGGTAAAGGGTTTATTTTTCCTGAAAAGGAAGTGTTCCAATTTCCTCTTCTCTTTTCCTTAGGATATGGCAGCCCTCACCTCCATCGCCCACTCCGACAAAGATTTATATTAAAAGTCCTAAAGAAATATACACTAGGATAGTATAATCCTCCTACACTGGCCTTTCAAGAACAATTTAATCTCCAGAGCAACCACTTGCCAGCAAACTTTAGAGACACCAAAGCATCTAGAGAAGAGAGAGAAAGAGAAGCCAATTTAATTAATTCATCACTAAGGCCAAAGACATATAAATCTTACCATTTTATCTGTCAACCAACACTCTGAATTATTCAGCAATCTGAATCCCAAGAAGGGAGGGAGAAAGAAAATGGTTAGAAAGCAGCTGGCTGAGCAATAGAAAGTGCTAAACAGATCAGAGCAAAACAAGCCCCAAGTCTGGAAAAACTTCAGAGATGGAACTGTGTGACAATGAATGAGAAGCATCATTTCCTACAAGACAGACTCCTGGCTAATGGATCACAAGGGAGACTACTACCACCACCTTTGCTAAGATGATTCAAAGAGGACTTACCTACACACACAGACACACACAGACACACACACAGAGACACACACACAGACAGACACACACAGACAGAGACACACAGACACAGAGACACACACACAGAAACACACAGACACACAGACACACACACAGACAGACATACACACAGAGACACACAGACAGACAGACACACAGACAGAGACACACAGACACAGAGACACACACACAGAAACACAGAGACACACAGACACACACACAGACACAGACACACACACAGAGACACACACACAAAGACACACACAGACATACACACACACAGAGACACACAGACACACACACACACAGAGGTTTCTGGTCAAGAGGCTTTCTTCTAATACCTTGCGGTGTATTTTTTTCTTTTACAAAAAAACTGAGTTTTATGCCCCCAAATGCCTAAAGAGCCAGAAAGCTCTGCTATTTTGTGGAAAGCAAAGTAGAAGTCACATATTAAGTACACCTAGGCTCCTAAGAGCACACTTTTTTTAAACTGTAAGTACTGAGACACTTTTAAGTGGAGGCGCATTGGACTTCTTAAAGGTGGGAGACAGGGAACAGACACATAAAACTATACGTCCCATGCACGCTCAGTCGCTAGGTCATATCCGACTCTTTGCAGCCTCATGGAAGCCAGCCTGCCTGGGTCCTCTGTCCATGGGATTTTCCAGGCAAGAATACCGAAGTGAATGGCCATTTCCTTCTCCAGTTATATGTCCCACAGCACTAAATTACCTAGGAGCTTCAACAAGCATGACATAGAAGTGTGAAAATAAAGATGAGAAAGAAAAATACCTGAAGGGATATTTTGAATAACAGAACACTGTAAATTTGCATTTCACAAGGGATGTGTAGATTTCATACTAGTTAATTTGGTTGGGTATCTGGATCCTTGTCCCATCCCTCCTATTTTTGAAATTTATACAAGCATTTATCTTTCACAGATGATCCAAATACTTCTGAAATTATTCCATGCTGAACAATACAATGCCATATTTAGTTTTCTATCCTTAGCAGGTTACACACAGCCTAGCACATAGTAAATACCCAATAAATGTTAGTTCAGTAGAAGACAGCACGTAAGGAAGCAACAAGCCTCAGAGAAGGGACTGAGTAATGGGTGAAAGCTTACTAGACTCCAAGTGAGAAGAGAGTTCATTCTATTCAGAGACACAATTTTCACCTAAAACTATTTTGCATACTCCAGCAGGGGTGAGCTTAATCTTCCCAGCTTATAAAGGAGCTCAGCCCACTCTAGGCTGCCCTGGGATCAAGATTTTAGGCAAAATCTATACATAGTAAATTTTTTAAAGAACAGAATCAAGCCTGGGTAGACGATCAGCTGTTTGGAGGATTTCTCTTTCTTCCATCTGTTTTTGTGTGAGTTTCACTATAGGATAGGAGGTTTTAGACAAAGGGGGTGCTCATTAACAGGGCAGATCTGAGGACCTCCAGCTTCTCAGGAAATGGACAAAGGGAACAAGGGTAGAATAAAAAAAAATAAAAGAAAGAAAAAAAACATCTCCTTGAGTCCAGAGACCATAATTGGACTCAAGGTCCTAGTATTCATTTATACCAGAATGAAGGACATTTACTTCCTCACAGACAGTAGAAACGGCTGCTTTTAACTCTGGAATCAGGTTGGAGGAAACTGTGAGTAACAACCATTAGCCTCCTACCACCTCCATCCAAAACATTTTTGAAAACAACTGCTGATAGCTAAGGCTTTGTCTTGGATGAGGGGAAAGCAAGGGTACTCCAAGTAAGAATGAGGGACATTAAGGAAGCACTGAGGGGTCTTCTGGTCCTTTCAGGCAGAAGAGGGCACAGCTTAGACATGGGATTGAAGCCAGAGTTTGGGGTGTCTTGTTGCTTACTGCTTCTCTTCATTTCAAGTCCCAAAATATGAATTAAACATGCAAGGAGCCTGCCTAATATAGATGCATCCAGTCTTCAAGCCCAGATCAATGGGATGGGACTTCAGGATTGAAAGGAGATATATAAAGAGTTGATTTTGTGAGCTTCCTTGTCTTCAGTCATGCTAGATTCTTAAGTTCACTGCATTCTACAGCTCTGATGGGAACTGAGGACCTTTTCTAGGATCTCTACTCATTTACTTACTTGGTTCTCCTTTTTCTGTGGCGCCGAATCTTATCAGATGTAGGTTAATGAGAAAGTAGACTGGGAACCAGTTAAGAAGATTTAGAGTGTCCTGAGCAACCAATCAGGGAAGAAATAAAGTAAATAGAGAAGAGTTGTGCTTAACCTGTGCTGGGCTCAACTCCTCTAGGCCCCTCAGCTGACTGAGAGAGGAAGGGGGACAGAGCCAAGGGGACAGGAAGAGATTGACAGATTTAAGAATCCCAGGGAAGTACTGCACATTCCCTCACTTAATTACTTGCTGCTTTTAACTGTTTATATCCCGAACAGAAAGCATAGAGACCCTGCTAGCCTATATAACCTCTAACAAATGCATATCTTCATCTCCCTGCTGATAATTTACACTAATTAGCAAAATTTAGCTAATTATTGCTGAGCATTTCCATGTTTAATTATGGCTATTAGTAATAGTCTGTCTGGCTTCCTCCATCTCCCACCCCTCTCTTTTCCTTTCTCACCCTTTACAATCCCACCCCCCACTGCCAGTCCCTCTCCTCCTTAGAAACTGAGTTTTTATTTCCATGAAATTGCTTTTGCCTTTTTGGTGGCTGTGGCTCTTTCCTCTCCTATGTTTTTTTTTTTTTTCTTTTCTGAAAGCCTACACCAAAACCCAGCAGGAATTACAGAGAAAACAGCAACCAGATCAAGATCAAGCATTCCCTCCTCCCCACCACCTCCTCTCCACCAACCAGGACAAGCTCTGAGCCGCTTGACGACTCCATCAAATAAAATGTAAAGAAAGAATCAGAGCGAGAGGACGTGCTGGCATTTTCTCCATGTGCTTCCACTTAACACTGCAGCCAGCACTGCACAGAGCAGGAACCCAGGGCCTGGAGGCGGTGGGAAGAACGGACGTTCCCAGTGGGGTCTGGATGTGACAGGTCTTCAAAATACACGCTAGGGCAGGGGACCTCCAGGGCGGTTCGCTCTCGCTGCTCCCCAAAGGGCTGCTCCTGCAGGTGGGCTCTGTGATCCCTGGTCTCCTCGCCGTCAGAGTGGAGTGCATAGTAAACAAACAACGAAGCTCTCATCTTCAGAACAGTTTACTACAGCAAGCGCCACCCTCCGCGGCAGACATCACCCTCTCTCTTCAGAGGTAGCCTGCTCAAAGCTGAGTTGTCATTTTAAGAGCCAGAGATCTCCTCTTTCACTCGCTATGCAAGGAGGGTCGTTTAGAGCAAAACACATCACACTTGCATGGTGTGAACAAGCCCACCCATGCTACCCTTAGTGGAAACAAATTCCCATCAGAGGGAGATTGAAGTGGCAACAGTTTACACTTGGGTAAATTATAAATGGACTTTGCCTTATCTTATGCATTGCCTCCTCCTAGGTAGTTAGCAATATTAGGGGTATAATTTTCATCATAGCTGCTCTCTCCATCTGACATGTGGACAAACTTAAAGCTGTGCACATGAACAGTTTAATAACCACTGGTTATTAAAAAAATATTTTCTGCCTCTCTACACTCAGCTACTTTCCCCCACTCCCCAAGCTTAACCACTTTATAGCAGTTCAATCAACTTCAGGCTGAAGACATAAGGATTCCTGCTGCCTGCTATTTTCCCAGGACTAGCTCTCCAACAAGATCAGAGAGAAGGGTAAAAACAAGGTGAATGAATGGATTCTCAAAAGTGCAGCACTCGGGACTTATCTGATAAGTTGCCTGCCATCTGTTGGGTGAAGGAAGCAGAGGGTTCCAAAGAGGAGAATACCAGTGCTTGCGCAGCCCTGAATAAGCAAGCCAGCCCAGGTGGGGAGGACCCATTAGAGAAAATGGGAACGGGGCAGAAAACACCAGCTTATAGGGGAAATTGGGCATTTTCTTCCCTCATGCACATGCGATGCTTTTCATGATTTTCAATCCATTTTTTTTCATATTCTTTTCCCACCCTTAACATTACCTGAAAGGCGAGTGGGTTACAGAATTGCTATGCCCCATTAAAAGGATAAAGAGCAGAGAGACCCACCGTGCCCTCCTCGAAGGGAAACAGGGGAGCGATAGATAGAAATAGGCACTGAGTGATGCTTGCTGCCATGGAAATGGTGCTCGTGCTGAGAGTGAGACCCCGGCGAGGAGGAGGAGGAGGCTACATTAGAGGAACTCCACACAGAGCTGACGATACATCCCCAGAAAAGGGACCAGATCCCAAGCGTCCAGGCCGGCCGGCGAGGAGGGCTCCGTCTCGCGTGGATTCTCAGGTGCATGGTCAACGCACAGGACCACCACGGATGGGCAGTTTGAATTCCAGCCAGTGAGGAATAATTAAGTTCATGATGCCCAGGGGCCCATCATAGCAGGAGGAATACTCGCCCGGATTTTGGAAAACAGGGAAGGAATAACCGTTTTCAAGACAGATGATGGGGGGGAAAAACTACTTAAAAGAAAAAAAACATATAAGGCAAAAGCTCCCCTTTCTTGGAGCTGAAATTTACGATGCCAAAGTACACCCAGGTATAGCAACCCTCCTAGGGAGCCCCGGAATGCCACACATGTCAGGGGAGGCCCTTCGCAGCTCCTCCTGGTCTCCGCGGGGCACCTCGGGTCGGATGACTTAACTGCACACTCCGGGAAGCCACACGGAGGGAAGGTGGAAATGAAGGAAGAAGAGGAGACGGCAGGAGACCCAAGTAGGTTCAGCTTAGTTTATCCCAACATCCGAGCAGTTTGAACATTTTTTCCCCCCAACTTGGCGAGCGATGCAATGCAGAACTCCCAGGAAAAGGAGGGCTGCAGATGCTGAGAGTTCTTCGCGGGGTCCTCGGAGACTCGGTGGAAGGGCTCCGGGAGGCGGAGGCTGTGAACCCTGCGAGTTCTGGAAGAGCGCCACGGAGCAGCCGCCTGCGGGCCGGGTGTCTCAACGGGATGAAAAGGCAACAGCCGCCGGAGGAAGATAGGAACAAGAACGACCGGAGAGAGAGAGAAGAGGAGGAGGAGGAGGAACCCAGCGCGGAGCGGCCACCCAAACCGACGTGGCCCGGACGCAGAGAGGCGGGGCGGGAGAGCCGCGAAGGCGCCCGAGGAGGTGCCCGGCGGGCGGCCGAGTTGGCCGGGAGGCGGGCGGGCGCCTGCAAAGCGCGCGGAACCGGGAGGCACAGGTGAAGCGAAGCGAGGAGTTGGGGCGCCAGATTCACGAATGGGCAAGTCGTATGCAAATAGCGCACTCCCGAGAGCAAATCAGGGCAGCCCGAGCGCTCGGCCGAGGGACTGGCTGGCTCGGAGGGAGGAGGGGCCCGAGCGCCCCGGAATCCCGGCCCTCCCCATTCAAGTGCACGCTGGTCTACCCCCCGCGCGAGCTACGCGCACGCACCATCACCCTGCCTGCTGACGCTCGGCTCCCTACCGGAGGAGTGAGCACAAGCGTGTGTGTGTGTGTGTGTGTGTGTGTGTGCGCGCCCTGCGCCTTTTGATCGCCGGATCCCTGCTCCTCTCCCAGGCATATTAAGCCAAACTCCGGCAATTGGAAAGGAAACAAACAAACAAACAAACAAAAAACTGCAGGCGGCAGCGAAGGCTGAAGTCGCCCCAGATAGAAATAAAAATCAACCCCTTGAGTCAGCAGGAGCGCTGGAGCGGCTTGCACGCGGTAGTGCCCGAGCGCGCGCGCGCTCCCCCTGGCCTGGTGGTCAGCATCGCGGGGCCACTCTCCGGGGGCGTGCCTCTTTGGGGGCGAAGGGGATACGAGCCCAACCGAGGGGCGAATGGCGGCAGCGCGTCCTGGTTCTCGAAGGTGAAGGCGGCGAGATGGACCCCAGGAGGGTGAGAGGTTTGATGCGCTCCCCCGGGGGAGGCCCTTGGAGAAGGTAGCTCCCACCCCTGGTGGGCAGGATGTTCTGGGAATTCAGGACCCAGGGGTTGGCTGGTCCAAGAACTTCAGAAGAGGTGAGGGCTGAGTCGGCTGGCGAAAGAGTGGCTGGTCTGGCCTGCCCTGGCCTTAGAGGCACGCGGCCCCCGGAGAGTAGAGCCTCCGGGCCTCCAGGATTCTGGGCACGAAAAGAGAGTGCGGCTTTTACATCCAGGCTGAACCTGCAGGGGACAGCGGAGAGGCAGGAAGAAGCTTGGCGGGCCCGCAGTGGCCATCTGTTACTCCAGGAGGAAGCAGACCAGAGCTCGGCCAGCAAACGGTGATGTTCTGGACGAGGCAGCCTCCATCCCACCCCTCACCCCCCAACTTCTCACTACGCTGTTGAGCCAGCAGTGTGATACAGAAACCCGACAGCCTCCTGGACTCCCGGGTCTTGCTGTTGCTGCCTCTGACTCCCTCCTTTCCACTCCCCTTAGTTATAAAAGCACAGTATATTTGGGGGTGGGGCGGGGATGGAGAAGTAAGGAAATACTACTTGCTGGTTAAATCACATCATATATACTACAGGACACTTGCTGGTTAAATCATGTCTATATGTCTTCAGTTCTGTTCAGTCGCTCAGTCGTGTCTGACTCTTTGCCACCCCGAGGACTGCAGCACGCCAGGCCTCACTGGTCCATCACCAACTCCTGGAGCTTGCTCAAACTCATGTCCATCGAGTCGGTGATGCCATCCAACCATCTCATCCTCTGTCGTCCCCTTCTCCTCCTGCCTTCAATCTTTCCCAGCATCAGGGTCTTTTCCAGTGAGTCAGTTCTTCACATCAGGGGGCCAAAGTACTGGAGCTTCAGCTTCAGCATCAGTCCTTCCAATGAAATTCGGGACTCATTTCCTTTAGGATGGACTGGTTGGATCTCCTTGCAGTTCAAGGGACTCTCAAGAGTCTTCTCCAACACCACAGTTCAAAAGCATCAATTCTTCAACGCTTGATTATATATATTTATATACAGGCTTCCCAGGTGGCGCTAGTATTAAAGAACCTACCTGTGAATGCAGGAGACATAAGTTGCGTGAGTTTGATCCCTGGGTCAGGAAGATTCCCTGAAGGAGGGCATGGCAACCCACTCCAGTATTCTTGCCTGAAGAATTCCATGGACAGAGGAGTCTGGCAGGTTATATAGTCCATGCAGTCACAAAGAGTTGGACACGACTGAAGCGACTGAGTATGCATATATATATGTGTGTGTGTGTGTGTGTGTGTGTGTGTGTGTGTGTGTGTGTATAGATAGCGAGAGAGACATGCGCACACACACACACACACTCAGCACTTAGGCAGCATTTCTTTTTTAAAAAGAAGTTTATAGCACCTATCATACTCCTGCTCTCAAGAGACATCTCAGGCCTCCTGACTGAGAATAAGAGATTAAGACAGTCCTATTCATTCTTGGGGCACCTTGAAGAGATGTTGAATAAGTTAGCATTATCTGTCTCTAACATAAAGATATCAAAGCTAGAAATGATTTGCCTTCAAGGTCAAGTATCAAGTCCCTTTGAGACTTTATGATGGTGACTTGGTGCTCTGGTTAGGAAATTGGTGTTCTCCTGAAGATCCCTGCTGCCTGCAGTAAATGGTGCACAGTCATCCCAGATGCTCTGGCTCTTGGCTGTAAGGGTGATTCAAGATCCACAGCCTCCGATGGGATGGCCCTCATTTGTGATTTTACATGCCTTTGGGTTGTGGCCCATCAACATAATGTTTTAAACTAGCAACGTGTACTCAACAATAGCACAATAAGAGAGAGGGGTGATTGATGGAGACCTGATTTACACCCTGATTAAGACCTGATTTCTTTCTCTGTAAAATGGGAATAGTTCCTCCTCCCCTTATAAGGTTCTTGGGAATATTAAATGAGATAATGCATATACAGCATGTGGCATAGCAGTAAAGAGTGGTAGTAATTTTTGTTTAATAGAAAAATAAGCTAAAACTCCAAAAAGTTTAAGTACATGTTTAGGGTCTCAGGCAACTATTACGACAAAAGTGAAAAAAAATACATATTAATATCCTAGGCATCCTCCATTAACGCAGATGATAATTCCCATTCAATCCAACCACTCCTTGATGTCCTCCTCCAGATGGAATCTCACAGCGCTTTGGATTTAGTCTCTGTATCATGGCCTTAAAGAGACCTAGATGACCTGGCTTATACCTAGTTCTCCAACTCCATCTTCTTCCAGATGACCTCTTACTCTCTACCCCGCCGTCTCCTGGAGCTGCTTTTTGCTCTTGAGTGTGCAAAGCTCCTTCCCAACTCAAGGCCTTTAAACATGCTGGGCCCTCTTCTCTGGAACACTCTTCCCTAAGATTTTCATCTGATTTTCATTGCAGATGTGACCTCCTCAGAAGCCCTCTCTGACCCTCATCTAAAGTAAGCTACAACCACCCCAAAAGGTACTTTAACCCATGACCATGTTCTGTTTTCTTCAAAGCACTCCACTTTCTGAAATTATTTTATTTATATTTGTTCATGGTCTGTCTCTTTAAAAAGCCTGGCAGTTCCCTGGATGTTGAACCTTTGCCTTGGTCTCCCCTATATTTTCTGTGTGCACAAGAGTGCGTAGCACAGAGTAGAAGCTCAGTAAACCTTTGCTGAATTAATGCATCCAAGGGATCAATTTCCAACCTCATGTGGTGTGGTTTAGTGGCTAAGTTGTGTCTGACTCTTGCAACCCCATGGCCTTGTAGCCCACTAGGCTTCTCTGTCCATGGGATTTCCCAGGCAAGAATACTGGAGTGGGTTGCCGTTCCCTTCTCCACGGGATCTTCCTAATCCAGAGATTGAACTCATGTCTCCTGGGTCACAGTGGGATTCTTTACCAGCTGAGACACCAGGGAAGCCCTTCCAACCTTATATGCATGTATTTTTATATACCATTTATTCCACTGACATACTTATCTGGCTCTAGTGACACTGACCCCCAGAGACACATATTTGCAGAGATCATGAGTTGACTACCTATCCACTTAATGCTTTTCTTCTTTTCTGAATTGGCATTGAGTATTGGAGACTGTATTTTTTTCCCTTAATCCCAAGGAAGGATGGGAAGTTTAGATGGACCTTCCAATTAATTCTCTGCTAGGCAACAAAGTGAAAAATAAATCCTTAATGCAGTACAAAACCTGGAAATGCCACTGGTGCATAACAGCTGGAACTATTCATTTGACTTGTCATACTTATCATTTATTTATTTACTTTTCACAAAATGTCAAAAGAAGTATCTGTGAATTCTGGTAAGGCTGATTCCACTTGGGGACCGAGTAGAACACAGAGAAGATCTATCAGAGGCCAAATGCAAGACTGGTTTATTGTTCTTCTTTCTCTTTCAAGTGGCAATCCACAATTATCCTGATAAAAAGCAATGTCCTCCTCCAATTTAACACATTGTTGAAAATTTTTTTTCATTTCCTTTCTCTCCTTCTTCTCTCTTCCTCTAGTTGACACATTCCTACTTAGACGCCTTTTCTAATTCACGTCATTCTCAGGTCTATTAGAATTTACACGGAGAGTGCATGTTCAGTCACTCAGTCGTGTCCGACTCTTTGCGATCCCATGAGCTGTAGCCCACCATGGTTCAGTGGTTCCCCTGTCCATGGAATTTTCCAGGCAAGAATACTAGACTGGGTTGCCACTTCCTTATCCAGAGGATCTTCCTGACCCAGGGATCGAACCTGCGTCTCCTGCATTGGTAGGTGGATTTTTTACCAACGGCGCCACCTGGGAAGCCCCGGGTTTATATTAGGCTGATCTATTAAGTTGGTTGCTGTTGTTTAGATTTTCAGCTCCAGGGACAACCCCTAGATACTGCCTGCATCTGCAGTTCTGGTTAAAGGGATTTGTCTTCACCTGGACCACCACAAAAGACTCCCCTCTTTCCCTCTGAGTTATCTTTTCTAGTGGGTCCTTTGAGTGAGAACACTTAGGAATGAAGCATGCAGCTACATGAAGATGAGAGTCTGTTTTTAAGATAGAGAGAGAGAGAAATAGATTTAGAAACGTTATGCTCACCACAGATTTAAAGTTGAAAAGTATAAATAATTTCACAGGAACAACCACGCTTAGCTCCACTTGGATAAACCGCCATGGCATCCTAACCAGACTTTTTGGAACCTTAAGTTTCTGAATGAAATGCAGCTTTTTTTTTAAAAAAAAGGCCTGTGGCTGGATTTGCCTGGGTTAATATCTCAGTTTCTCTATTATTTCAGGCTGCAGAATTTAGCACTATAGATTTCTCCCCCCCCATTTTAATCTCCCCCTTCCTCTCCTCCCCGCCTCCAAAAAAAGACTGTCCCAAGATAATATGCGAGAATCCTGATCCATCTGACACTCTTTGTCTTGCTTTGGTGTGTGCATGCGTACCTGTGCAGTCTCTCGGTCATGTCTGACTCTTTGTGACCCCATGGACTGCAGCGCACCAGGCTCCTCTGTCCATGGATTTCCCAGGCAAGAATACTGGAGTAGGGTGCCATTTCCTCCTCCAGGGGATCTTCCCGACCCAGGGATCGAACCTGCGTCTCCTGCATTGGCAGGCAAGTTCTTTTACCACTGAGCCACCTGGTGGAAACCTCAGCTATGCAGTACTCTGGGGAATTTTCTGGCTCCTAAAGTACATCCCACGAAAGTACTTAATGGTGTCAGGTGCCAGGAATCTAACGCACTGCTGCCCTGTCAGTCTCTCACAAGACATTCTCTCTGCACCTGCACACGCCTTTTCTCGCTTTGCAGAGCCTCCAGCTTTCCACTTTGCTGCTGGCGAGAGATGCCCATCCAGTTGTTGGCTGCAGGTCCAGCTGATCTGACGGCACAGACACAGAAAGCAGTGGGGCAGTCTGTTTCTCTGTGAGCCCTAAACTCTGGCAAGGACCCTTTTTCTCCCCAAATATACAGAGTAGAAATCCTTACATTTCTCTTGAAACACAGTTCCAAATAGTAAGTTTAGGGAAGAGGGAAAAACAAAAACTAAACTCTCATAACGTGAAATGAAATCCAAGTCCTGAAAAAATACAGGTGACTGTTAACATGGCTATAAATATAGCCAAGGGTTCCATAAAACAGTCGAACTTTGCTTTATTATATGTCAGTGGGTTTATTTATAGCCACATAATTCATCCTTCTGCTCATTTATTTAAGAAAGCCATCCTGCAAAAAAGCAGGTTTTGATTATATTTTATATTTGGGAGTATAAAAGAGAAGCTTTATTCGTTTAAGTATCATTCCTACATGTATTTTGATTTAAAGAAAAACAAAGACAACGGCATCCTTGTATAATTTTATCATTTAGAGAATATGTTGCTTCTGTTCCTTTAATTTATCCTTCACACAAACATCCATAGTTGTTCTCTTGTCCTCCTTGTGGCTGAAATTGGGATATCAGGAGTCTGGATGTAGAGAAAAATCTCTCTAGGAAATTTTCCAAATCTGTTGATCAATGGCTCTGGGTTATCTGTTTTGTTGGAATTTTACACATTTCTTTAAAGAAAAGAAAATACATATATAAAATGTTCCTATATAAACCTTAGCCAGCTTCCTCGGAAATCCAAGTGAAATTATTTTCTCATAGAAACAACCTTCCTTTTAATCGAGGACGGGATTCAGTTAGTTAGTCATAAAGAAATCGGGGCATTTAAACTCCCGTTAGTCTTCTCTAAACTTACATCGGCTATCAGAGATCATGTACATCTTAATCCAGTTTTAATGATTCAAACAAAGTGAATGATTGTTATATAATAACAGAAGTAATAACACCATTTGTATGTTTATAGGGAAATTATCAAATCAAATATTTAGAAGACACTTTGAGAGTGTGCATACTGATTTTGATCAGGGGCTCTGGTGCCTTAACTGCCTAGGTTCAACGTCTTGATTTTGCTTTCTAGCTGTTGTGAAAAATGTTGGCAAGGTCCTTAGCCCTTCTTTATCACAGCTTCTCCCTCTGTGAAATGGGAATAATCATGTTATCTAACAAAAAGCCTTGCTGTGAGGATTTAGAAAGGTATTACATGTAAAGTGTGTATAAACAATGCCTGGCACTGTGTGTATAAACAGTAAAGGGTCAATAAATGTGAGTGTGAAAATAATTGTCTTTTTCTCCAGCTGACTCCTTGAAATACATCTCTGCAGATGGTTTTTTTCTTTTCATTGACAAATCTCAAGAGGACTTAGCAAACAAAAAGTTCCCCTTGCAACTCCCAAACGTAGAATGGAAAGTCATTCCCCTGTGTTACCTGACTCACTGGATTCTTTTTGCCCATATATTTTGCAGAATGGGGAGCAGCTTAATCATACTCTTCTCACAAACATCTTTCAACTCCAAAACAATAAAGCTCACCATGGCCCCAGAATCAGATAATATGGAGTGCCAGAACCCAGCCCCATTTCATCAGTAATCATTTTCCAACATAACGGTGGAACTCACACAGCTTCAGTCTACTTTGGGATATGGAAGGTCTCTCGGGCTACTTTTCTGTCTCATCTCTTAATTTTCTCACCTTCTTTTCTCAAATAAACAATAAGTTTCAATTATTTAGCCTTCTTGCTAAAAAGCATGGCTTCTAAATCCTTTAATAATTTCCATTGGATTTACCTGGCATTTTACCATAATTCAGTATTTTTTTAAAGTTACTAAGAATGTACCTCTGAAGTAGGTTCTACGTAGTATTTTGTTGTATTCTTGTGCTTAGATGCTCAGTCGTGTCCAACTCACTGTGACCCCATGGACTGTAGCCCACCAGGCTCCTCTGTCCATGGGATTTTTTTCAGCCCAGAATACTAGACTGAGTTGCTATTTCCTCCTCCAGAGGATCATGGCGGCCCAGGGATTGAATTCATGTCTCCTGTGTCTCCTGCATTGGCAGGCAGAGAATGAGATGGTTGGATGGCATCATCGACTCGATGGACGTGGGTTTGGGTGGACTCCAGGAGTTGATGATGGACAGGGAGGCCTGGCGTGCTGCGGTTCATGGGGTCGCAAAGAGTCAGACTGAGGGACTGAACTGACTGAACTATTCTTCTGTATTGTTTGTTTATGCCTTTATTCTAGCACTTAGCATATTGTATATGGGAAGCTGAACATAGAGATGGGACTGATGGTTTGTTTTGTTTTTGATGGCTTTTTCCCTTGCTAGATTATAAGCTTCTTAAGGTTTTAATCTTCTCTTTTCCATCCCAGGCCCCTGAACTCCATCTGGTTCCTTGCACATAGTTACAGTATACCTCATGTTCATGAAATACATGCACTCAAATAATTGGAGTCAGCTTCAACATCATTCCTTCCAATGAACACCCAGGGCTGATCTCCTTTTGAATGGACTGGTTGGATCTCCTTGCAGTCCAAGGGACTCTCAAGAGTCTTCTCCAACACCACAGTTCAAAAGCATCAATTCTTCGGCGCTCAGCTTTACAGTCCAACTCTCACATTCATACATGACCACTGGAAAAACCATAGCCTTGACTAGACGGACCTTTGTTGGCAAAGTAATATCTCTGCTTTTCAATATGCTGTCTAGGTTGGTCATAACTTTCCTTCCAAGGAGTAAGCATCTTTTAATTTCATGGCTGCAATCACCATCTCCAGTGATTCTGGAGCCCCCAAAAATGAAGTCAGCCACTGTTTCCACTGTTTCCCCATCTATTTGCCATGAACTGATGGGACCGGATGCCATGATCTTCGTTTTCTGAATGTTGAGCTTTAAGCCAACTTTTTCACTCTCCACTTTCACTTTCATCAAGAGGCTTTTGAGTTCCTCTTCACTTTCTGCCATAAGGGTGGTGTCATCTGCATATCTGAGGTTATTGATATTTCTCCCGGCAATCTTGATTCCAGCTTATGTTTCTTCCAGCCCAGCATTTCTCATGATGTACTCTGCATAGAAGTTAAATAAGCAGGGTGACAATATATAGCCTTCACGTACTCCTTTTCCTATTTGGAACCAGTCTATTGTTCCGTGAATAGAGAATGGAGTTAATCTGCTGTGGGGGGAAACGGGACTCTGAGGAGGGCTTCATATACAAGGTGACAGGTGCCCCTAGTGTCAAAGGACTAGAGTTCAAATCCTGATCCACTCACTGTGACCTCAAAGCAGCTATTTTAAACTCACTGAGCCTATTTCCTAAATAGTATAAACATGAATACATCAAAACTCAGGATTGTTTTAAGGGGTAAAGGAGAAGATATATTTGAAAGGAACACTGTAAATGCTTAGGTTAACTATTACCATGAACCATGGTATCGTGGTACCATGAGGATGGTGAGGCCTTGAATGATTTCAAATAGGCAGAGAAGCAGAAATGTCAATGTAAGGAGATGAGTAGTGTTGGGTTGAATCAACGACAGAGGGCTTCCTGGAGGGGGCAAGTTTTAAGCTTAGCTTTCTCTTGTCAGTTAGATTGCTAAATCTTGAAAATCTCAGAAAGGTGTCAGCTGTTTACTTCAAACAAACAAAAAACAGGTCATGGGAAAAGGGAAGGGAAGAGGAAAGGAGAGGAGAGGAGGAGAAACTTACATATTGGAAACCATGTTTTTCATCTCAAATGACTGGTCTGGGTTATTCAGAGTTGTCAAATAAATACCATATAAATAAAAAGTTACATTGCAGCACAGCCAGGAGTTTTCCTTTGTTCAATTTCTCTGGCACACTTACTTTTCAGATACTAAAATACTCATTTGGATCCAATTCATAAGACTATCATTTAGTCCTAGGAACACTATAGTTTAAGTATCCATCTTATACAAGCATCTGTCTCACAATTCCATGAAGAGTATATCTTCTAAGACAGAGGGACAGAGATATAAAATAACTGGCCATTTTCTTTTTGATATCATGCAGTCTTACATCCAGTTAACAGAGAAGTCTTGGCGGGGGTAGAGATGAGATGAATGTTCTCCAAACAGAAGGTACAAAAGTGTTATCTAAGCAGTTCCAAAAATGTTTGCAAGATGAGTAATAAGGGCATTTCTCTGTGGTACTGAGGATTTAGCACTTTCCAAAACTGATGATGAGGACAGGGGAATACTGAGATGTAAGTTTGTGTCATAGCAAGAGAAATAGACTGCTCTTAAAATAGATGAAACAACATTTAAGATAACACTATTTTGGCACTGATGATATCTATGTCTTCAAAATCTACCATTTCCAATATGAACAAGCAGAATTCGTTGTTTTTTCCTATCTTCTGTTAACATTTGTCACATTCTCTTATCATCAGTTGGGTTTATATCTGGATCCCTTACACAATTTATAGAGGAATCATGTAGGGAACTGGGGCCTGGTCTGAGGGTCAAACAGCTTAAGTTCTAGGGCCAGATAGCTTATGTTCAAATCCTTGCTCCTTTATTTAATAGCTGTGTGACCTTGGGTAAGTTGCCTAGCCTTTGAAAACCTGTTTTCTCATCAGTAAAATGGAGACTGTAGTATTCCCTCTCTCAAACTTAGCACAATACCAGAACAGTAAAAGACATTCAATGGATGTTTGTGAAATAGTATTGACATACATTTAACTACTGTAGGAGAGAAAATCTCATAGGTAGATAGATAGATATAAACAGACACATATATAGGGTATGCATATATGTGTGAGTGTGTACATACATATGTATATATACATACACATATACACGCATGTATGCATACATATATGCAAAAGTGTATACATTTATACACACACACATATACATATATCTCCCCCCCAAAAAATATATCCACAACATATGCAAGCATCTCATTATAAGGGAGAACTTTTCAACATCTGGAACTATTACAAATTGGAAGGAATATCTTGCAAGATAGCAGGCTCTCTATCACAGGAATGGGACAATTTTAGGGACACTAAAGTTGCTGTCTTGCAGTAAATGAGTGGATGGAATATATAACCTCTAAATTTCTTTTCAAATTTATATATAATACCAATTAAAATTTCTTTTAAAATTTCAATTTGCCCTTAACCTCTGCATTTACTTAAATGTAATCTCTTGGCTTTATTTTGAGGTTCAAACCTGATTCCTTCATCCTACAAAAATCATAGCACAGGATTGTTTCTTGAAACCTCACGCAACGAGATGAGAACTTTGAGACTTCTGTAAAATCAATCTAGTATTGTTGCGCAAAACCTTCATTTTTCATTACTGCATGCAGTGCAAGTTGTCTTTAGACAAATTAACAATTTTATGTTTCTATTTTAAACGTCAAAGATTATTGTGTTTTCCCCCCCACTAGCAACACCTACACAGTTGCTGTTCCTGTGATCAAAGGGGATATTTTTCATTGGTGAAAAGCTCATTGCTATGGGAAGAGTATGCTGACTTGCTTGCCCTATCGTCCTTTATCTCCCAGCAGGGAATCCTGGTGGACTGAACATAAATAAAACTGAATTCCCCTAAATAAAGACATGTGTCTTGAAAATCCTGAACAAAAATACACTTCTCTCTCCCTCTCTAACCAAGACAAGGTCATTATTCCTCAGTAACTGGTTTGGATAAGAAAGAGATAGTTAAGTATTCAGAAGACACTTAAGAAAGTTAGGGAAACTGAGATATCGAGACAGAAAATGACTTAATATCACACACCATTTCAGTGTCAGAAGAAGCTGAAACATTTCTCTAGAATATTACTCTAGAGTATAGCATGCATAGCTCCTATAGCAACATCAACATAAAATAAGATTATAAGAAGAAAAATTATCCAGTAAGAAGATTATCCACTGTGAGAGGGTTAACAGACACTGGACTGGAAGAGTAAGAAATCTAAGAATGTGAGATAACAGAACAGTCTGAAAGAAATTGCCCCCAAATGGTTGAAATGACTAAATAAAGAAATTGCAGAAACCATAGGTGAGAAAAAAAAATAATGTGATAATGAGCATACTTAATAAAGAGCTAAAGTCATTTGGAAATGCAACGCAGCCAGTGAATTTTTTTCAAGAAGTCAGTGGATAGATTATGTAAATGCAGCTGAAGAGAAAATTAATGAACTGGAGGAAAGAACTAAAGAAACTTTCAGAATATAGCACAGACAGAAAAAGATTTACACAATACAAGAGAGAGTAAGAACCATGAAAAATCAAATGAAAATTTCAACATACAACTATTAAGATTTCTAGAAAAGAAGGAAAGGGTAATAATAAAAAAAGATAATGATTTGTTTTATAGTTAAGTAATACAGATTATTTTTTTTGAGCTTTACTTATCTTTATATTTTGGGGGGGAGGGGATGGTTATAGTTGCTTTATAATGCTGTGTTAGTTTCTGCAGCATAATGAAGTGAATCAGCTTCACATATGCATACCTCCCCTCCCTTGCTGACCTCCCTCCCACCCCACCCCCATCTGACCCATCTAAGTCATCACGGAGCACTGAGGTGAACTCCCTGTAGGTTCTTCTGCTGCTGCTGCTAAGTCGCTTCAGTCGTGTCCGACTCTGTGTGACTCCATAGACGGTAGCCCACCAGGCTCCCCGTCCCTGGGATTCTCCAGGCAAGAACACTGGAGTGGGTTGCCATTGCCTTCTCCAATGTATGAAAGTGAAAAGTGAAAGTGAAGTCGCTCAGTCATGTCTGACTCCTAGCGACCCCATGGACTGCAGCCCACCAGGCTCCTCGGTCCATGGGATTTTCCAGGCAAGAGTGCTGGAGTGGGGTGCTATTGCCTTCTCCAGGTTCTTCTACTAAAGGATCCTAAAGTAGGAAAAGAGAGTGTGAGTGCCCATCATCACACTTTGGTTCGTCATAATGAAACTCTAAACACTAAAATTAAAGATAAAAATCTTAAAATCAACAGGTTACTTTTAAGTAAAACTTACAAGACGATGAATTATAATAGCTTTGTGTTGAAAGAAAGTTTCCATTCAATCTAGATTTATTTAATTAGGCAAGTCAAATTTTTAAGAGTGGAGGCAAACCTAACACGTTTTCAGGTGAAAGAAGTTTGAGAAAGCTTACCATTCACAGACTATCACTGGCATAATCGCGAAAGGTTGTACTTCAGTATAAAGAAAACAACCCCAGAGAAAAGGAGTGGCATTCAAAAGGAAATGATGGGTGAAAGGAACTGGCATGATAGCCCTAAATCTAAGTAAACATTGTATCACTACCACTACCACCACTAGCAAATACTTGTCTGTGGTGGCTTCAAAATGAGAATAATAACCAATATTTCCTTAATGCATGTAAGTTAGGTATTATTATTGTCCCTATTAAGAATCTGCCGGCAATGCAAGAGACCTGGGTCTTGATCCCTGAGTCGGGAAGATCCCCTGGAGAAGGGAATGGCAACCCACTCCAGTTTTCTTGCCTGGAGAATCCTGTGGACAGAGGAGCCTGGCAGGCTATGGTCCATGGGATCGCAAAGAGTCAGACACGACTGAGCTATTAACACTTCTTCTTCTCCCTGTCTTAACTGGGGAAAGGAGGTCCACTTTGTCACTTTCCATAGATGGTAGATGGCAGAACCAGGATCTGAACCCACATCATCTATTTACAGAATCTATGGTCTGAATGAATTTACTGTTCTACTGCTGAATGCCATAAAGTGATATATGCAACTTCCAGCTCACATCTTCAGAGAATGACACATGTTTTCTACTTCTTTGTCCCTTTTCTGGAAGGTGGATGTGGAGATGAGCCAATTTCAACCAAGTGAATGAGGACATTATATCTGCTTCCTTTTGGTTGACATTTGCCAGATATATTAATTAGGACATTGATTTGGCTGTTTTTTAATTGAGACTACATAACTGTGTTTTAAAAAGACAGACAGTTCCTATCTCTCGCACACTAGTAAGTGGCCTGAGGCAGTATGACCTAGAAACAAGAAAAAAGTAACCTGTGGTTGCGTATGGCCTGTGGTTGTTGCTGTTGTTTAGGTGCTAAGTCATGTCTGACTCTTTCAGACCCCCATGGACGGTAGCCCACCAGGTTCCTCTGTCCATGGGATTTCCCAGGCAAGAATACTGGAGTGGGTTGCCATTTCCTTCTCCTGGGGATCTTCCTGACCCACGGATCGAACCTGTCTTTCCTGCATTGGCAGAAGGATTCTTTACCACTGAGCCACCTGGCAAGTGTTTCTGTGTAGGACCTAGAGAAATTATCATACCCTCAAGTCAATATTCTAACAAATATACTTGGCAAATGTTAATCAAGAGAAAACAGATTCAGAAATATAATTGTTGGACAAAACAGATGTTATCACCAAAAATGTTATCATTGCGTCTTAAGAAAAACCATTAACCGAGGGGATATAACAGTTCTGAAGCTGTGTATACCTAATAACATAACCTAAAATAAATATAAAACACATATTGATAGACTGGAAAAAATGACAAATCCATGATCAAAATCCCCACTAAAATGTATAGTCCATGGGGGTAGATGTTTTTGTTCCTTTGATCACTGTTAATTTCCAGGAATTATAACAATGCTTAAGCCATGTTAAGAGCTTAATAACTATTTATTGAATAGATGACCTATATTCTTCTTGTTAAAACTTAGAGAATAAGCTGGAGGAAAAAAGAGGCTATTACTCTTTTAAAAAGCATAATTAACAGGTCAGAATTAATGGACATACATGCAGTCTTGGACAGAACAATTACACACACACACACACACACCATTTCACAGGGCTTTCCAGGTGGTACTAGTGGTAAAGAATCTGCCTGATAATGCAGGAGACATAAGATACAAGGGCTCGATCCCTGGGTCATTCTCTGGAGGAGGGCATGGCAACCCACTCCAGTATTCTTGCCTGGAGAATCCCATGGACAGAGAAGCCTGGCAGGCTACAGTCCACAGGATTACAAAGAGTTGGATACAACTGAAGTGACTTAGCATGAACCCTCACCCTTTTAAAAACTTATGAAACATAATGCAAAAAGGAGTCATGTATTAGAATAAGCAAATAATGAAGAATAAATAATTTCACTCCATATGTTTTGCCCACAATACAATGTGTCTAAATCAGTTACAAAAATCTGTAACATTTGTGACTGAATGAAGTATATAATCTCTCATTTTATCAGTAAAATGAAATAAAATTGGATAAATAAAAATGATAAATAAAAGGAGATAAATTCATGTGTGTTTAAAAAATATTGTATGTCCTTAATTACCACTTTCTGTATATAATGGAGTATTAGAAGGATGCTTTCAGAAAGTGACCTGAGATCAAACTGTTTAATATATTTCATATAAACAACTTTTAATTACATATATTAGAATTAAATGATAGTCAAAGTATTTTAATTATATATTGACTCTTATAATACCTATGCAATTGATACTTTACAAACTAAACAATATTTTGTGTTCACTATCTGAAAATAGAAAGGTCACAGGGATTGCATTAAATTAGTTGCTAATCTATAATATTTCATATTCAGATAACTTGTAGCTGTTCATAAAATTACTGGAGTCTTAGGAAATGCAAGTAAATAAATTACTGCCTATATTTCTGTCACAAATGGCAGCCAAGCTCTTTATCTCTGAATTTGCTCCCTTCTCTTTGTAGGTCAAAAGGAGTCCCCAGAACACTAACAGCAATCTTGTTACTACTTCATGAATACAGATGATGTTCATTTCCTGAGATTGCCAATCTTTACTCCAAAACCCTAGATCCTGACAAAATCAATTACACTTTCAAAATGTATTACTCAATCTGGAGACTATACACCAGGAGAATGCATCTGACACTCACTGATGTTTGATCCTCTCTAAGTTAAAATCCTGGAAACAATATTCCAAAAGAGATCTTTGCTATGAGTAATATCATCATTAACAGTGAGGTACATGGAGCTTATTTTGAAGCTATAAAAGAGGATGACAAAAAGCATATATATATGGAAACTTGGAGCCAGAGAAAATCAGATGGCTTTTAACAAGCTATAGCAGAAGAAAGACCACATTTTTGTCCCCTTAAACCAAGTTTTAATGAAGAAGAGACTCTGTTATATATGATTTCCAGTGGTTTAATATGGTGGATTGAGAGACTCATTGTCATGCCCTTGAGAAATGAAAATAACTGGGTCTTAATTTTTTGCTCTAACATTAATTGCCAGACATCAAGCCACTCAACAATGGGCTATCTCATATAGACTATCTGTTTTCTAAAATTTAAATCTGCATAAGAGACTCTGAGGCCAACAAGTACACAATGTTGGAATAATAATATCTACTGTTTCTCTCTCCTGCTGTGCCTCTCTCCTGCCTGGTGTGGCCAACCATTCACTCGTTAATTTCAAGCCGATGAACGCAGAAGATAAAATGTTTGCTGGGGATTCTCTAGCAATCGGGAAGAGAATCCACAGGGGAGGGGTGGTGTGAGAGGAGACGTCTTCAGTGACATCCCTTTCAGCCCAATTCAAGGAGAGAGTGAGCCACTTCAACCAAGGGAGTGCGTCTGTGTGGGTGTAAAGATCACAGCAGGAGGCATCGTGCTTGATCGTTGCCATTTCCTGAAATCGTGTACCTTGTCGGGGTAGAGAAGAGGAACACAGAAAGGTGGGTGCATCCAAAAGGAGAAAGATGTAGGGACAGGGCGCTACTGGGCGGCACGGCATACTCTTGGAGGGCCTGTAACGTCACTCACAGGCCTGAGTCACTGCTAAACACATTAAACAGCCAGAGAGTCACGGTGAAGCTTTAGGAATAACAACAGCCAGCACATTCTTTAAACCTCCTCTCTCTGGACACCTCTTATTTAGTTCGTGCCTGGGCTAGGGGAGGTAGGGGGTGGGTGTACGACGGTTGTTGGCTTTGGGAGTTACTCAGCCGGATGGTGGTTACTAATTATGACACTAAGGGAGCGATAATAAATTTTGAAAGACTACAAGGAACTCTCGGCCTTTTCTCCTCAGCCCCCACCTACAGTTGAAAGGAAAATCAGGACTAGCAGAAATAGAAACCCTCCTAGCTGCCCCACCCCCAGGTACCAGATGTGGAAGACACTTCCAGTTGCTTTTGTTTACATCACAGGAGGGTGATTACATGCATGGCCCAAAGGAAAACAAACACTGAAAATATTTATGGGTTATTATAATTTCTTCTCCCCAAACTCATTCCTTTCCCCAGTACATATAACCCTTGACCAGGGCTCTTGATGACCAGTTCCAAATGAAGTTAATTTATTTCTACACCACCAAGTTTTTAAATAGCTTTTTTTTTGTTTAGGTTTGGTTTCGTTTGGTTGTACTATTCAAAACAAAGGAAAACAAACAAAAAAACCTCTGTGAAAGTGTTCCCTTTAATAAGAACAGCAGGATAAAGATTTAAATAATCAATTATAAATCCCTGCTTCAGAAAGCAGCATAGTTATTCTAATTTTTGATAGGCCTATTTAAAAGATGAGGGGATTTAAAAGATGCTTTGATTCATCTAGTTGTTAACCTTTCTCTCTGGAATGCCTTGACCAACTTGGGGTTTATTATAAACTGAATTGTGTTTCTATAAAATTCATATGTTGAAACTCTAACCCCTAAATGTGGCTGTTTTTGGAGAAAGGATACTTATAATTAAATGATGCCATAAGGGTGGGATCCTATGTAATAAGTTTGGTGTCCTTGGAAGAAGCAGCATCACCAGGAGTGTGCAGCTATGGAGAAAAGAGCCGTGTGAAGACAAGAGAGAAAGTGGCCATCTGCAAGTCAAGGAGAGAAGCCTCAGGAGAGACATCAGCACTGGCACCTGGATCCTGGACTTCCAGCACTACGAGGAAGTACACTTCTGTTGTTTAAGCCACCTAGTCTGCTGTATTTTATTTCAAAGCTTGAGCTAACGCAAGGTTTTTGAAAATAATAATGTCACTGTGAAATGAGGGACATTCAGATCCTTAAAAAGAGAATGAGATGGTTGGACGGCATCACTGAATCAATGGACATGAGTTTGAGCAAACTCCAGGAGACTGTGAAGGACAGGGAAGCCTGGTGTGCTGCAGTCCATGGGATTGCAAAGAGTTGGACACCACTTGGCAATTGAACAACAACAAGACCCATAAAGACTCTTAGAGTTCACTTGGCCCAAGAGTTCTTAGCCTGGAGTTTAAGGAATTGCTATAAAGAGGGCCACCTCTTTGCCCACCTCTGAAGGGGTGTCATTAGTCTATATGAACTGTGCCCTTTGGAACTGTACAATTCTAAAGTACATATTATGTATTGCATAATATCTATGGCTGAATATGATGGCCTTGAAAATGGTCAGTAAAACTCCTTCCTGAAACTAAATTCAATTTAGTCTGGTTGTGTATTTTTTCTTTCTCCTGGAAAGAAAGTGCAAAGACTTCTTCAGATTTTTAAAGAAGTTCATGACCTCCAAATTATTTAAGAACCACTGATTACTTCAAATTCCTCATTTTACAGATGAGTATATGGAGTTGTAGAAAGAGAAAGTGCTCAAAGATGCATGAAAACATGAGTAAAAGTAAAATCCATATCTCCTACCTCCTAATTAAATTGTTAACATGATCCTGCTTATCTCTGATTATTAGTGAATAAGATACACACACACACATACACACACACTTTATACGAAAATATGCTTTCATAGAAGTTGAACATGTTACCTGAACTGAGGGCAAAAGAGACCTTCTGAAGCATAATGATGCTAAGTAATGCTCAACATTTAGCATGTTCATTTAGATAGTAGGCTTGGTAATTTTTTTAAACTTATGCCAATACTCACCTACCATGTTATAGAGACATGATATTGTATGATCGACAACATGAAGGCTTCTGTATACGTGGCTAATAAGAGCACTCCATCAAAGAATGATGTGTAAGGCTCCAAATGATGGCTTCTAAGTTGCTCTGAATTTTAATATAAAGACTTTGTGTCCTTCTACTTGGCAATGGTCAAGAGACAGTGAATGATTAGAATTCCATTTCGCTGAGTAGGTCATTATTAAGACTGGAATCAAGCATGGAGGCCAGAGAGAGAGTGTGTGGGCACACACACACACACACACATACACACACATACATTTACAGCATGCAAGCCTCTAACCGCCAGCTGCAGAGATCTCGCAGCTGGAATTCCAGCAGTGGTCACAGTGTGTGTGCGCTGCCTGTCTGCTCCGTCGCTTCAGTCACGGGCAGCTCTTTTGTGACTGCATGGACTGTAGCCCACCAGGCTCCTCTGTCCAGGGGATTATCCCAGCCAGAATACTGGAGTGGGTTGCATTGTCCTTTTCCAGGGAGCAGTCACAGAGGCAGGCCCTAACAGCTGACAGAAGAGTGGAGGCTGAGAGCCAGCCACCTCCTCCCTCACCTTGTACCTATCAACCAGGAACCATCCACTCTCCCCAGGCCTCTGTGAAGGTCGACAGCCACCTGCCTTTTCTGAAATGCGGAGCTGGCTCTGCTTTGAAGGGTCTCTTCTGAGTACAGCACTTGTAGTCAGGATGACTGCCTCTCTGTGGCATCTGTTTTCCTCCCTAATTCCCGATGCAGAAATGAGCATTTCAGTTTGCCAATAGAAGCCTTACACTTTTGAAAAAAAAAAAAAAAACCTGCAAAGATTCTCCTTCTACTCCTTCTTTTCCCCCTTGTCTCAGAATTCAGTGATCAGCGAGCACCCATAGCCTTGGCCTCTGTAACGATGGTTAGATAGCATCACTGACTCAATGGACATGAGTTTGGGTAAACTCTGGGAGTTGGTGATAGACAGGGAGGCCTGGTGTACTGCGGTTCATGGGGTCACAAAGAGTCGGACACAACTGAGCAGCTGAACTGTAACAAAGGGGATTTATATGCATGGAGAGACATTGGAGAACCAGGCACTTCACTTGTGCTTTTAGAGGAAGTGGTGGGCGGGAGGGCCCAAAGGAAACGAGGGGTCTTAGTAATTACTTCACAAAATACAGACTGAGCCAGTCTTTCTTACAACCAATTTCTTTTCTTTTGTGGCCACACTGAGTGGCATGTGGAATCTTAGTTCCCCAGCCAGGGATGGAACCCATGCCCCCTGCCTTGGAAACACGGAGTCTTAACCACTAGACCACCAAGGTAGTCCCTGTCTTACAACCAATTTCATGCAACGTGTGAACCAGCATTCCAGGTCCTCCCCATTGGCTCAAAATCGTCTTCTCCCATGTTCCCCTGTGCCGACGTCTGAGATACCCTAAGACATAATCTGCATTCCAAAGCCATGTTTTTCTTTCCCTTCCCCCACCTGATCTGGATCTGAGACTGCCACCATGAGCTGGGTGGCATTTGGGCCAGAGGACAGGCAGGGATTGGGGAAATCTCCTTGACCACTAGCCCTACCTTCTAGCTTCTCAAAGCCCAGGTTCTCTCCCCAGTGCCCTCTCCAATCCTCACTCCTTCTTGCCTACTATGCTACTATTTGCCTGCAGGGCTGGAGTTTCTTTGGGGAACAAGGAGGGGTACATGGTACTGAAGAGGGAAATCCACTCTAGAAGGTAAAACCATGCCTTATGCTGTGCTGTGCTTAGTCACTCGGTCATGTCCAATTCTTTATGATCCAAAGGACGGTAGCCTGCCAGGCTCCTCTGTCCATGAGGATTCTCCAGGCAGGAATACTGGAGTGGGTTGTCATGCCCACCTCCAGGGGATCTTCCCCACCCAGGGATTGAACCTAGGTCTCCCGCATTGTGGGAAGATGCCCAAGATTAGTAGAGTGGGTAGCCCATCCTTTCTCCAAGGGATATTCCTGACCCAGAAATCGAACCGGGGTCTCCTGCATGGCAGGCAGGTTGTTGACCAGCTGAGCCACTAGAGAAGCCCATCCCTTCTAACCCTGGACACTCTCCAGGCCTCTCCTCCTGGTTGCCCACCCCTCCCCTGTAGCGCCCACCTCTGGACTTGGATCTCACCCACCCTCTTCCTGGGTGAGACCAGGGAAGTGAGATCCTCAGACCTACCCCTAAATGCTTCCTCTTCTATCCAATGTTCCCTAATCTTTCCATCAGAATAAAGCTCTCCTTCCTGCATTCTAACTGAATTTCAGGTCTGGGACAGAAGAGGTCCTCAGCACGAATGCTAACCCACATATATGCATGTCTGTCTCCTCCCCTCACAGATGGAAAGGACAGTGGAAACAGTGTCACTCAACTCTGCTCACTTTTCTGGCACTCAGAGGATTGGGTGCTGAACAAAACGTGTGGAATTCCACTGAACTAGTCTCCATTAACCACACAAGCGCCACTCCTTCAACTTCCACCCCGTCCCGCCATCTCCCCATCCCCATGCTGTGATCCGTCCCCTCAGACAGACCTAACTCCCCGCTTCACTCCGTCCCAGAGAATCCAGAGCAGCACCTCACCCCAACTTTCCCAGCTGCAGCCTCTGTCTGTCTGTCCTGGAGTTCCCTCTTCAATGCCACCTTGACACAGACACAAGAGCTACCCTTCCTGGAATATGCGGAGACAGAAAGTACACGGTTTGGTAGCCCAGACCTTGTTATCAAATCTGCAGCCATAATAAATACGTCACGAGCACCCCGAACTAGAATTCCAAATACACAGCCCTTCTGACAACACTTCTTAGGTTGCCAGGTACCTGGCAATAGTCGTAATGCTGGACTAGGATATGGGGAATGTTCTGGGTTAGTAGGTGCTCGAGTTCTGGAAATAGAATCCATTGTATCCCTGGGAAAAACATCATCTGAGTTCTGAGAATTCAAGGAACTTCTGGAATACAGAACATTTTTGGAAACTGAGGCTCGCCTGCTCTTCTGTTGGGCCGTAGGTGGCAAGTGGGGCGGTGGTATGACTGTGATATGGGGCTTTCTATTTTTGCAACGTGGCAAGGATGCTGAAGAATTCAGCCCCCAGACTGAGAACTGCAGAATAGCACCCGGTACTAAATCATGCAGAGACAATACACACCTATGTTGTGGGTGGTTGTGGGGGTGGGGTGAGGGACTTGTCAAAAGGACTCTTCGACGTGTGTTTCTCTGTTCGCTGCTTTAGCCTAGTTCTCTGGGCCTTAAGTGGAGGAGAGTTTCCTTATCCATTTCATTTTTTTAATTAATCACTTTATTTTTAATGCTCTTTTAAGACAGATCATCCTTCCTATCTGATGGGACCCTAAAATTTTTCTTTCATTTTCCACTCTTATAATATTATTTAATTTTAGTTAGACCCCTAAAAAACAGAATGTACAGAGCTATGGATCCTCTTTAAATACATAGTACATGTATACTTGTATGTGAGAAACACGACTGGGTATCATTTTAAGGTAATAATACGGTATTACCTTATTAATAAGGTAAATACACACACATACACACACATATATATATACACTTATCACAAATATTAGAAAAATGTGAAATAGAAACTATATTTGCAAGGTTTGAGTAAATTTCAGGGCAACCCATAATCAGTGTCATTCCACAGTTCAAATTCATCAGCAATTGCCCTCTGGTAGTGGAAAATTCTGAAAGAGATGGGAGTGCCAGAGCACTTGACTTGCCTCTTGAGAAACTTGTATGCAGGTCAGGAAGCAACAGTCAGAACTGTACATGGAAAAACAGACTGGTTCCAAATAGGAAAAGGAGTACGTCAAGGCTATATATTGTCACCCTGCTTATTTAACTTCTATGCAGAGTACATCATGAGAAATGCTGGGCTGGAAGAAGCACAAGCTGGAATCAAGATTGCCAGGAGAAATAGCAATAACCTCAGATATGCAGATGACACCACCCTTATGGCAGAAAGTGAAGAACTAAAGAGCCTCTTGATGAAAGTGAAAGAGGAGAGTGAAAAAGTTAGCTTAAAGCTCAACATTCAGAAAACTAAGATCGTGGCATCCAGTCCCACCACTTCATGGGAAATAGATGGGGAAACAGTGGAAACAGTGTCAGACTTCATTTTGGGGGGCTCCAAAATCACTGCAGATGGTGATTGCAGCCAGAAAATTTAAAGATGCTTACTCCTTGGAAGGAAAGTTATGACCAACCTAGACAGCATATTAAAAAGCGAGACATTACTTTGTCAACAAAGGTCTGTCTAGTCAAGGCTATGGTTTTTCTAGTAGTCATGTATGGATGTGAGTGTTGGACTATAAAGAAAGCTGAGCACCGAAGAATGGATGCTTTTGAACTGCGGTGTTGGAGAAGACTCTTGAGAGTCCCTTGGACTGCAAGGAGATCTAACCAGTCCATCCTAAAGGAGATCAGTCCTTGTGTTCATTGGAAGGACTGATGTTGAAACTGAAACTCCAATACTTTGGCCACCTGATGTGAGGAGCTGACTCATTGGAACAGAGCCTGATGCTGGGAAAGATTGAGGGCAGGAGGAGAAAGGGATGACAGAGGTTGAGATGGTTGGATAGCATCACCGACTCAATGGACATGGGTTTGGGTGGACTCCAGGAGTTGGTGATGGACAGGGAGGCCTGGCGTGCTGTGGTTCATGGGGTCACAAAGAGTAGGACACGACTGAGCGACTCAACTGAACTGAACAGTTGATTAAATGCCATTCTTCACACCATGGTCAGGGAAAGAGAAGGGTGGGTAAGAATGAATAGAAGAAAACAGACTTTCTTACCAAATTCTAACCTTTCTGTGGAATATGCTGACAATAGCACCCCACTCCATCCAAAAGACCCCAGAATATCAATCTCAGGCTCATTCAATATTATGACTCCAAGTTGAAGTGGAAAAAAAAATTATATATACATAGGAAAAACTGAACCATTACTATTGATTTGAGAAAAAAGAATGCTGATCTCTGCAGAGAAAGGGTCTTAGGGAAACAGGAGAGAAGCTGCAAGGGCGGACAGCAGATCAGCCATCCTCTGAAAGACAGCAGCTTTCTGTGTGACAATGTGGCTCTGAAGGGAGGAAGACAGGCTGGAGTAGAGCTTGGAAGAAAAACCAACACCTCCTCTCCTATCACTGGAAACAGCAGATAAGGAAGGCCCTTCCTTTTGACACACAGTGTTTTGTTTAACTTCATCCACAAAAGATCAGTCTCTCCGGCCCACCAAGGGGCTAACTAAAGACAGGACGGTGGGACCATGCACAAGCTGTCACACAGGGACTCCACAGGTTGTGCTTCTCCTCTGTTTGGTTGCTTCTTATCTCTTTCTGCAAATGTGTCAACCTGGGATGCCTGCAGAAGAATCCAGAAAACAAAAGGCAAGGGGGAAAAAAAAAGCAAAACCCTTGGCCATTGTCTCTCTCCAAGTCAATTTGTTTGAAGGACATCTGATCCCCCTGTGCTTGATATGACCAAAAGATACCTCCATTTTGCTCCTCAGAAGAGAGAGATATGAGAGTTGAAGAAAAATACCAAATATTCTTTGCTAGAAATGCTACCTTTACTCAATGACACATCTACCTTTTCTCAGACTACCTGTTTATTTGGGTGTGTGATTCATGCAAGGTAGTAAGTAGGGTGATTTGCGTGAATGTCATCTCCAAAGAGAAAGGAAGGACTCATTAAGTAAATTTGCCACCGACAATAAGCCAAGAGCTGAAGCGAGCTTATTTTATTTCCACACAAAACCAGAAGATCTAACCCTCAGACAAATGATAAAACTCAATATCTACAGGAGTTCCAGAAGATGAAAGAACAGAGCTCAGATCTGAATTAAGAAAAAAAAAATCGTCTGAATTCATAGAAACTGAAGAACAAATTGTTGTTGTTTTTCTTTTTTTTTTAAATTATAACCTTCTGCAGAAAGTTTTAAGCATGAATGTGGTAAGGCAACACCACAAGAGCGTGTGGAGGGGAGCAGGCATTTTCTATAGTAAAGATTAAAACACCAATGCTACACATTCTGAAAACAAGAAACAAAACTGATCATATTTCTTCACTCTAATCATTACTATCAATATCTTACATAGGTCAATTTACTTTCTCTAATAAAGTCCTTAACCACTGGGATTCAGAATATTATAGAAGAAAACAGTCTCATGCTGCCTGTTTTCAGGCTGTTTGCTTTAGGTAAAACCATAGGAAAAGTTTAAAATTGAATTTGAAGAATCCTTCATTTCATTGTACAATTTCTTTGCCTATAAGTCAATTTCTCCAGGATAATAAAATAATTTTTATGGGTGGGAGGTGTTTCCTGATGTTCCTCTTGCTTCATACTTAAAAATCAGATGTTACTTGAACTAAGTTTAATATGATGGCCTTCTGGAGTTATTTATTCAGTCATTTCTTCTCCTGCCTAACTTTTTTATTTCCCAAATACACAAACACATTCTCTCACGCACTTGCCGTCGACAGAAGTTTCTTGAAGGTAGGTCCGCACCTCCAGTACCAGCCATCACTACCATCACCACCTCCATGACGGTTACCAGGGCTGAGAAAGACAGTTGCGGACCGCAGAACTGCCATCACGTGCCTCTTTAAATAGCTGACATCTGGAGGAACTATCTGATACTTGTTACTTACACTCCACTCAGCATGAACGGAGGTTGGCAGGGAATTTAACAGCGTGTCTTATTTTTAAAAGATCTCACACCTCCCTCTCGCCCTCCCTGCCTTCGGAGAGAGGTTGAAGGGATGTGCTCCTATATTCTGCTGCCTGAGCCTACCACCTTCCTCCCAGACATGCAGATGCTTTGATCTAAAGCCAAGGTGGGCCACCCAAATTAAATTCCAAGCAGACAGCTGCCAAAACCTCTTCGTTTTAGCAATAAACTAAAATGTGAACTTCATAACCCTAAAGTCAATCAGGCAACCTCAGTGGTTCTCTCTCTCTCTCTCTCTCACACACACACACCACACACACACACACACACACGGAGCTTTAAACATTTTTTGATAAAAGTCCACCCATTTCTTTGCTGCAACTCTTCCAAGGGAAGACCATTCGCAGCTTAAGAGAATTAAGTGCTAGGGGGCGCGCTACCACCGGAAATGGCGCTGGGGACTTTGTTCGGAGCTGGCAGCCCGGGGGAGTTCGGTGTAACTGCTAACAGTCTCCTAAGTGTTATCACAGAAAGTGGTGGTACCCACCCTTGACTCATGGAAACAGTCGTTGCTATTAGGAATAGTGCTGATAAGACAACTCCGAGAGTTTGAGCACTTTGACCTTGCCTTGGAACAACCCCCAGTGTTTTATAAAGTCAAAATTATTTGACCTTATTCTATAAGATCAAATCCTATCATTTTTCCTAACATTCCTTCAGGTAGAAGAACTGTGCTGAGAAGTGTGTGTGAGAGAGACAGACACAGATCACACAGAAAGACAGGGAGAAACAGAGATGGATGGGATACACAGGGGAAAAAATGCATTTAATATATGTATAAACTAAGTATTCCGCCTCAAGCACTCTTGAGATAAGGCTTTTTGTCCTTCCCTTTTCCAAGAAGGAGGATGGGGTTATTATATACTCTCTAGTTTCATGGCCCTTAGGTTCTCCAGGGCAAATATTCAATCCTAGATTCCACAAAAGCTCACAATTAGGGAAATCTGATATTCTCTGCTTCAAATACGAGGAATAGAGGATACCGATCTAAGATAACAGTGCCAGTTTCTCAAGTAGAGATCTGAAACCC
>NW_011494773.1:3633002-3683191 GCF_000754665.1 Bison bison bison | reverse complement strand
AACCCATTGTCTGAAGAAGAAAATGTGCCCAGCTATTATCATCCCATTGGTCTCCAGCCACCAGCTGTGTAACAGCTGTGTAACAGCTGCAGAATCTAAGATCCTTGCCATTACAACACGGTATTGAAAATTACACTTAAGTATTTGCAGATAAGCAATGGATAGTAATAACAGATGCAGGTTCGATCCCTAGGTTGGGAAGGTCCCCTGAAGGAGGACATGGCAACCCACTCCAGTATTATTGCCTGGAGAATCCCATGGACAGAGGAGCCTGGTGGGATACAGTTCACAGGGTCGCAAAGAGTCCGACACGTCTGAAACAACTTAGCACACACGCATACATGCAATGGATAGTAAGAATAATAATAATTTATTTTTTAAATTACATGCTAGCTATTGATAAGTGTTCTAACTTAGGTGATTTCATTTAACCCTGACAACAACTTACAACAGCTACAATTACCCCTATTTTACAAAGGAGAAAACTGTGGCTTAGAAAGGCGAGGTAACTTGGCTACTGTCACACAGGGATTAAAAGGCCTCTGCTCTGGACATCACATTCTTCATTTTTACTGTGTGCTGTGCTGTGCTTAGTTGCTGAGTCGTGTTCGACTCTTTGCGACCCCATGAACTGCAGCCCACCAGTATCCTTTATCCATGGGGATTCTCCAGGCAATAATACTGGAGTGGGTTGCCATGCCCTCCTCCAGGGAACCCTCCTCTAATCTCTCTTTTAATCACTACCTGTAACACACCTGGCATGGTCAGTGATCTGCATGTATCAGCTATCATTAGCTGGGATTCCCTGCTGCCAGGATGATCAGGCTTGTGGAGAAGGTCCAGAGTACATCTTGAATGCTAGAAAAAAAAAAAATTATTTCCAGCATTATGGAGGCAAGGAACAGAATTGAACCAGATGGTCTGGGTCACTTCCTGACTTTGGGATCATTTCTATGCAATGAGTTTAGGAGGACTGAGGAAGAGTTCCATTTCACCATAGTGTTAGGGAATCCTGGAAGGCTTCTTGAAAGAAGAAATAATTGAGTTGTATCTTTAAATGGTCTGTCGTCAAAGGAGAATGCCATTCCTTTGCAATTAGACGATCTTAAATCGATATTGCCCTTGTGAGGCTTTTGAAAGCAGAGGTGAAAACTGCCAAATAAAAGCAGGTAAAACATGAATGATGTGAAAAAGTGAATGCTGCTGCTGCTGCTGCTGCTAAGTCGCTTCAGTCGTGTCCGACTCTGTGCGACCCCAGAGACGGCAGCCCACCAGGCTCCCCCGTCCCTGGGATTCTCCAGGCAAGAACACTGGAGTGGGTTGCCATTTCCTTCTCCAATGCATGAAAGTGAAAAGTGAAAGTGAAGTTGCTCAGTCGTGTCCAACTCCTAGCGACCCTATGGACTGCAGCCCACCAGGCTCCTCCATTCATGGGATTTTCCAGGCAAGAGTACTGGAGTGGGGTGCCATTGCCTTCTCCGAAAAAGTGAATGAAGAGGAATCAAGGAGACATCTGTTAGACAACAAAGAAGAAAAGTCCCTCCCAAAGCACTAGCAAGTTTTTCACTGGGGTTTCCCTCTGAAGCCTGCAGGGCAAGATGATTTTTTATTTTGCTTCTTCACGTCATTTCTTTCTTTTCCTTTCAGCCGATTGCAGCTAAAGTGGTCTGAGGTCAGCATGGTAATGAACCCTCCCTGGAAGGCAACAGTTCCTTGATCCTAGGCAGCCTCCTCCCTTTCCTGCCTGCGTGCTTGTCACCTGTCCAGCACCACTCCAACAAAATTGATTAAAGCTCCTGTAAAGGAAACAAAGAAACACACTTAACGTCTCCCTTCTCTTCCCCTGGAGCCTTCAAGGCACAGTGAGGAGGTGAAATATCCCTATTCAACGTCTAAAATCATCTTTGAAGAGTCACCAAGGAGCCTCATTAAGTAACAGTCTTTACAAATGAGCTGATTTTCTTCATTGCTTGAGACCAATTGCTCTTTTGGCTGTTGTTAACAGATAACAGATTGCTGAAAGTGAGTTTCTGACACACAGTCCTCAGCATCAGCTAGGACTGACAACAGACTGGAGGGGCTGGTGCCCGGCGTGCCTTCTTGCATGGGCTGATATGCTGGCCTCTTCTCCAACGAGGACATGGACACTTTTGGAAAGACCATCAGGTTGTACCCAGGGTGCTATGGGAGAGACATGACTCTCAGTCTTTCCCCTTCTTGCCAATAGGCAGAGGGGAGGCCAAGAATAAAATAATTTAGATCAGGGGTCCTCAACCTCCAGGATCTACTGTCTGATGACCTAAGGTGGAGCTGATGTAATAATAATACAAATAAAGTGCATAATATTCGTAATGTCCTTGAATCATCCTGAAACTTTCTCCCTGCCCTGGTCCATAGAAAAATCATCTTCCATGAAACTGGTCCCTGGTTCCAAAAAGGCTGGGGCCCACTGAATTTTAAACCACAGAATAGAAATGTGGAATGGATTCATTTGTGCGACAATTTTTTTTTTTTACATGACCTTATGCTGACCAAGTAAGAGCAAGTGCATGGGCTTGCCATGAAGTTAGCAATGAACCCACTTAGAGGAACCCCCTAACTTGTTCCAATATATTTTGAACACACATTTTCTTGATTAGCAGGAAGTCTAGTCTTGCCCCTGGTTCCTATGCCCATGCCACTTATTTTCTGTAGAAATTTCTAGGTGGGAGAAGAGTTTACATCTATCAGATTTTCAGCCTCATGTGCTAAAGGCCATGTGTGTCCTTGAATGTGTCCTTGATAGCCTTTACTCTGGTTCCAGTGGAGCTGCCAACCACGTGAGACGACTGCCTTCTAGGGCCCTTGTCTGTCTGCAGCCAGTGGTAGAATAGCGTCCTCTTTTTTTTTTTTTGGCCACACCACACAACACGTGGGATCTTAAATCCCCCGCCAGGGATCAAACCTGCATTCCCAGCAGTGGAAGCACTGAGTCTTAACTCAGTCTTAACTGAGTCCTCTTCACGAGGGAAGTCCTGACATCTTCCTCTTGTCAGGATGTAGCACTTTTGGAGGCCTCTCCCATGGAACAACAGAAAAGCCCCGAGTGACACTCTCTCCTTTGCAAACTCTCTCTTTCCCAAAACCCACAGACGATGCAGGGAAAGAAGATCTAAGGATGTATATTTAGCATCAGTTCAAACTTGACCTGGAGCTACTTCCTTTTCTCAACACCCTAGTCATGCTATTTAGTCTAGCTGATGGGTGAGTGTCCCTTAGGACCCCGACTTTTCTCCTTTTGGTCTGAGTTCCTTGGGGGCCTTCCACTCTTCAGACGAGTGGTTACGTGACTAAACCCCATGGGTTCCATGTAAATCAGTGGATGGGGCTGGGCAACTCTTGTGGTGCATTCTGAACATTTTCTCAATAAAAAGTTCTCCGAATGTATTCCAAGTGGGAGGCTCATTTTCCTATGAGCCAGTAGTACAATCTTACTTCTGACTTCACCAGCTCCTAATCCTCTTCTGTGTTTGTCACTGGTCTGGAGGTCTCACTCACTCCTTTCAGAATTACTTTTGAACTATCTGACTTTTCAAATTCCCTCTGAAACTCTTTCAACTTTCTCTTAGATCTGAAACAATTCCAAAGGTGATATTCGTGGCCACCCACCAATCTCCATCCCCTGACCCCGTGTCCCCCTTCACACACATACACATATCCTGTTTCTATTCATCTGCCACTCTCGTAGACAGTGAAGGACAGGGAAGCCAGGTGTGCTGCAGTCCATGGGGTGGCAAGGAGTCAGACAGGACACAGCAACTGAACGACAGCCGCTTTCTTAACATCTAATCTCCTTCACACTGACCTTAAGGGAAACCATACATGTGAAAAGGAGATTCTACTGTGGCTTAAATAACTGGTGCGATGGGAGGAAACAAGACATCAACCACAAGATCTTACAGAAATTCAAAAAAAAAAAAAAAGGATTCTTGTTTTCTATATAAATATCTCCAGTAATTAAAAAAGGACAATGACAGAAATAGATAGGGTGAAAAACAAATGAAAAGTAACTAGATTTCACTTCTAAGCCTGATAAGTGAGAAGGGTCTCCTCCTGAGGAAGACGCTCTATTACGATTGTGGATGATAAACCCAATTTCTGGCTTTTATGCACTAGTGTTATGCCAATCACCTTGACATCCGGATGCATCCCGTTCAGAGAGGTGGAGCTGGAGGCATCTGATTTACCTTCCCTAGTGAGCAAGACCTTTGGTTAATACAATAGGACATGTAATTTCAGGCGGAATACAAGCTCTTATTTTGTTGGAAGGGATTGGTTACTATTATAAATTCTACATAAGGGTATTCTCAGACAGGGAAAAAATGAGGGCAATGGTTCAATGAACCTGACAATTTCTCCTCCTTGAACTTTTCTTCGGTTCATCTTCTATCACCTACAGCTTAAAAATGTGCCCCCCACCAAGACTCTATCCTTAGTAATATTGTTCCATATTCTGTCCCTTAATGATCTCATGTGAACCAACCCATGAATTCAGCTACTGCCTCTCAGCAGAGGATCTCTGTGCTTGTGTGTTTGTGCTAAGTTACTTCAGTCGTGTCCGATTCTTTGTGACCCGCCAGGCTCCTCTGTCCATGGGATTCTCCAGGCAAGAATACTGGAGTGGGTCGCCATGACCTTCTCCAGGGGATCTTCCCTACCCAGGGATCAAACTGGCATCTCTTACATCTCCTGCATTGGCTGGTGGGTTCTTTACCACTAGTGCTACCTGGGAAACCCATCTATACTTTCTAATTCCATCCAAAACCTGAGCTATAACCAACTATTATAACCAACTCTTTCTACAGATGACTGAAACTCACCATTTTCATTACTTCCCATGTCCCCCACATTACCCCAAACACACTATGAGGTCCATACCTTAATTAATGACATTATTTTTCCATCTACTCTGGCTCAAAACTTTAAAGTCATTCCTTGGTAGCCTCATTCGCAGAGCCTGGTTCAGTCTCTCAATACCTCTTTGTCTGAACAAATATAACAGCATACCAATGCAGCTATTAGCTGCCAACATTTTTTTTTTTTTTTTTTTGAACAGGGCCTGCTATACAGTTTCCCCAGAGAAATCTTCCTAAGGCACAGCTCAGCTCTCTGGACAAAATCTTCTGGTGGTTACTTACTGTACACATATGAAAAGTTCCAACTCTATTATGGTCCTCAAAGACCTCTGAGTTACGCAGGATGGCTGGACTCTGCATGAGGGCCTGGAAAGGATGCTGCTGGAATGGGAGAGAGATAGCAGACCATGATGAACCTTGTGAGTGATAAAGTGTCTGTATTTCAACCTGCAGTCACTGAAGAGTCACAAGGAGGGTTTTACGTGAGGGCAGATATTGATCATACGTGGACTTTAGAAAGTTTTCTCTGGGGCTGGGCTATGTCATAAACATGAAGAATATCACAGGCTCTAAGGGGGCAGGGTTGGTGACAGGTGGTGAAACGTGAACTTAGAACGTTTTTCATAAAGGCCAATAAACACACACACACACACACAACTTAAGGCACTGTAATACAGAATAACAGGTAGAAAAATCCCCAAGTTCTTTCAGAGTTGAGGACATAAGCCTGGAGAGCAATATAAGTGCATGTTAAAATAGAAAAGAAGCTTATTTACATAAGCAAAACTTCAGAGAAAAATATGCATAGATGAAAAAGGAGTGGAAAATGGGTTCAGGGGTAAAGAATAAGGCAACTCTCTAGCTCTTGGCTATTTCTATTTTAAAATAAGACTGGGAAAGTTAGAAGGGAAAAATATTTATTTTTGAAAATGAAAAAATAGGGTGATCGTTTTCTGTTGAATAGGATATGCGTGTGTGTGTTGGGGGAACTTGCTGATTTCTTTGCAGGGAAAAAAAACGCTTCTGTGGAAGGTTTTGTAGATGAAAGGATTTGATTAATTTTAAGAAAGTGGACTTGAGAAATGGGGACACAGATTGTTCTATTACTGCCTATTAGTAGGGCAATAGAGATTTTGCATTTTTTTTCTTAACCTCTTCTTGATTTAGGGAAATTTAATGCTGGAAGTGCCGAAGAATTGATGCTTTTGAACTGTGGTATTGGAGAAGACTCTTGAGAGTCCCTTGGACTGCAAGGAGGTCCAACCAGTCCATCCTAAAGAAGATCAGTCCTGGGTGTTCACTGGAAGGACTGATGCTAAAGCTGAAACTCCAATACTTTGGCCACCTCATGCGAAGAGTTGACCCATTGGAAAAGACCCTGATGATGGGAGTGATTGGGGGCAGGAGGAGAAGGGGACAAAAGTGGATGAGATGGCTGGATGGCATCACCGACTCTATGGACATGAGTTTGAGTAAACTCTGGGAGTTCGTGATGGACAGGGAGGCCTGGCATGCTGCAATTCATGGGGTCGCAAAGAGTTGGACACAACTGAGTGATTGAACTGAACTGAACAGAATGCTGGGAAGTGTGAAATAAGACCGCAGGACTTAGAAGCAGAATTTTTCTTATGGTCCAGAAGCTGTAAGTCTTTTATAATTTGTCTTCCATTGGGAGTAAAGATATTTGAGTAGCAGAGGATGGGAAAGGTTTAAAGCAGAAAGTGTGCAAGAGTTGGAAAAGAGAGACTATAATTAAATAGCAGCATGTAACACGTGGGGTTTCCTGGTGGCTCAGTGGTAAAGAATCCGCCTGCCAGTGCAGAAGAGGCAAGTTCGATCCCTGGATTGGAAGATCCCCTGGAGGAGGAAATGGCAACCCACTCCAGTATTCTGGCCTGGAGAATCCCATGGACAAAGAAGCCTGGTGGGCTACAGTCCATAGGGTTGCAAGAGTCAGACATGACTGAGCAACTGAGCACAAAGCCGAAGACAAGGCTGTTTGACAGGTGGGTGTCCCAGGCATAGAGTGTAAGAGTCTCAGAGTTGATGTCACAACCACTGGTATAAAACACTCTCATGAAGGTATTTCATTTGGCTCCTTGAAAAAAAAATTCCCTAAGTGAAAGAAAACATGTGGGAAATTCTGGAACTGAGAATAGGCCAATCAGGCTGGATTAGAAATCTGAGCTTCCCAGGCCAAAATCATCCTTGGCTAGGCCAAACTGTTTTAGCCTAAATAGGAATGGAAGCAATTCAACTCACTCTGCAATGTTGGCTATTGCAACAAGCCCACTTTCTTAAAACTGATCAAACCCTTTCATCTGCAGAACCTTCCATAGTAGGTCTTCCCAGCCAGGGGAAGATGCTACTTTGTGGAAAGCCTCCCTTAGAGTATCAGTTCCTCCTGCTGGAAAAAGGGGATGAGGGAAATAGATTAAAATTCACACACTATAATGTGTGAACATGTTCGTTTGTTTGTCTTTGGTGAAATGCTTTCAGAGGCAGAGCTGTGAGTTTGCAATAGGAGCTGCAACTTGATGAAAATTCTGGCTGTAACTTAAGTTGACTTGCTACTCTTGTAATGTTTGCTAGTTTACCACCCTGTGGAGCTTCTGACACTTTATCAAGCACATTACTATATTCTTTTTTCCTTCATTCTCTCCTTACTTTTTTTTTTTCGTTAAAAATACATGTGCTTTTATATGATGGACTCTATCCAGAGATGAAAAACCACGGACTCTGATTTTCTCCAAGACTAGCAGAGGAGCTAGAAATTGAAATGAACAATGATAATTGGAGGATGGAATCTGGGACACAAAATGTGCTAGGAATGCTTATAACAAAAACAGAACTTGTCATCAGGAACAATTAATATTAGATTCTATTATTAAGAGTCTGTCATGTGCCCAGTGATTTCTGGGCATCTTTCAATCATTTTTCAATGATTTCTATCATATGCATACATTGTGGGGAGCATGTAATAGAAATCATCCCATTTAGTCAAATACATAAGTTCAGTTCAGTTCAGTTCAGTTGCTCAGTCGTGTCTGACTCTTTGTGACCCCATGGACTGCAGCACACCAGGCCTCCCTGTCCATCACCAACCCCCGGAGTTTACTCAAACTCTTGTCCATTGAGTCGGTGATGCCATCCAACCATCTCATCCTTTGTCGTCCCCTTCTCCTCCCACCTTTAATCTTTCCCAGCATCAGGGTCTTTTCCAATGAGTCAGTTCTTCGCATCGGGTGGCCAAAGTAGTGGAGTTTCAGCTTCAGTCCTTCCAATGAATATTCAGGACTGATTTCCTTTAGGACAGACTGGTTGGATCTCCTTGCAGTCCAAGGGACTCTCAAGAGTCTTTTCCAACACCACAGTTCAAAAGCATCAATTAGAGGTAAGAGACGGGTTTTATTATTTATTGCCCTATTGATAAGGAAAGTGAAGTTTAGAAAAGACAGACAGCTTGGCCAAGCTCACCCCCAAACCTTGTGCTCCGGGTTTCTTTTTCTCTCCCTTTTTTCCACAGTCTCTCTCCCTATCTCTCAATCCCAAGGACTCAGTGATACAGAGCATGCAAATCGTGTTGCACAGTGTATGGCAACCTCATAACTTCTCAATAAATGGTGGCTGTTCTTTCTTGGGCACATCAGGAAAGGCTTTGCAGGGGAGATGGTGCTTGAACTAGAAACTGAAAGATACTCAGGTCAAGTAACAGTGACATTTCTCATTTCATTTAATATTTATGAGGAACCCTGTGAGATGGGTGTCATTAACCTCACTTTTCAAACTAGGAAAACAAAGCTCAGCAAGTTTAAATAACTGGCCCAGGGCCCAAAAAGCTGGCAAGCTGGAGATCAGAGATGGGGACTCAAGTGTCCTAATTCAAAGGAAACCTCATCCCACTATTATATCTCTGCCTTGATGGCTTTTAGACCCAATGGTTGAAACCCCTAATCCTTTAGTGAAAGCAGAGTGAAACACAAGATAGATACCAGCTTCCCGTTAATCCTTATCCCCTGGAGTATAAGATTTCCCTTGGAGAGTCAAAAGATACATACAAATGAGTAAAAATCATTGCCTACTCAGTAATGCTTCCAATATGTGCATACATGTTCTCAAGTAACTGAAATAATTATATGAAATAAAGGAAAAGGAAAGAAACCCAGTGCAAAGAGTGTGTTTACAGGAAGGTCTTCTTAATGAGCTCTCTACTTAGTACATTTTGTTGTCTGTAAAGGAAAGGTGTGAACAGAGCCAGTGTGGCTCTGCTAAGAATTACTCCAACTTGCTCCCATCAATTACACTGAATTTTTTGACAAACCTCTACAGCTCATGGGAAATTTCCAGACAGGATGCTAATAAATCTACCTAACCTTGTCACCCCCCCAATATGCCAAATTTTCAGCATTCAAGATAAATAGCATGCATGCATTATGAGACTGAACTTGACTTCCCAGAATTTCCATAAGGCTCTGGTAGGTTAATGAGAGAAAATGTTATTTTGTCTCCAGGATATAAAAGAAAACGCTTGTCTTAAGAAAAGCACCACACTGGCAGGCAAAGTAATTTTGCTGCTGGGCTCCTTTGAGATGCCAAGGGCCATGGGGTGGAGAGGGTTCTGCCTGTGGTCATGTGTTATCTGCCCAATATAAAGCCACACTGGAGAAGTGTGCGGTGTCTAATACAGAACACTGCATACACATATGCAGGATGCCTAGACCTTGGGGCTGACCTGCTAATAGCAAAGCTGATTATCTGCAGGTTTTCTACCTAAACCATTAACTTCCATTTCAGAAAGGAAACTCATAAAAGTAAAACCAAACTTATTGCCTGAGGGCAAGAATGATTATTGACTCTAAGAAGAACTAGCTTTCCTTGAAGATATTCCAAGGTGACGTGCCAAAGTTAATGGTAGCATGGCATCTTTGTGAAGAGCTGAGTTCTGAAGCCAGAGAACATGTGTTCAAGCCTCTGCCTTGCTATCTGCAAAGATTATAAAAAGTGATGATACTACACATTCCATTGTGGTGTTTCCAAGAAAGGATTGATTTTGACAATGCACAGAAAGCACTTAGCATTCAGTTCAACACACAGTATACCCTCAAATCAAAGATACATTTTGTGTAGATCATGCTCTTAGTTCATACTCTGCCCCAGGATCACATCCTCCAGGAACCCCCACCTCTCAAATCCAGCTGAACCAGTTAGTCACCTGCTTTACTCATGTTCCGCTTACACCTCTATCACCACACTTGGCGTGATATATTACAGACTGTGTCATTGTTTTTACTTCCCCCACTAGATTCCAAAATGCTTCAGGGTAAAGAATCTGAACTTTTATATTGTATTCCATTGTATTTATCTCCCAGATCTATACAATTTCTAGTATATGGGAGGTTATCAAAAGTGTTTGCTAAATTAATGTATAAATGCACTGTCTCATTTTGTCACCTGAAACACAGAAAAGTAATGTCTCAACTTCTAAGTTGAAAGGGCAGCTAAACAAATTGGCTGAGCATGAAAGAACTGATGCTTTCAAACTGTGGTGCTGGAGAAGATTCTAACAGTCCCCTTGGATAGCAAGGAGAACAAACCAGTCCATCCCAAAGGAGATCAGTCCTGAATATTCATTGGAAGGACTGATGCTGAAGCTGAAGCTCCAATACTTTGGCCACCTTATGCAAAGAGCTGACTCACTGGAAAAGATGCTGATGCTGAGAAAGATAGAAAGCAGGAGGAGAAGGGGATGACAGAAAATGAGACGGTTGGATGGCATCACCACCTAATGGACATGAGTTTGAGCAAACTCAGGAAGCTAGTAAAGGACAGGGAAGTTGTGCTTCAGTTCATGGGGTCACAGCAAGTCGGAGATGACTTGGCAATTGAACTACAATGTCAACTAAAATTCTTCTTTTTTTTTTTCTTAATAAATTATGGGAGCAAAGAACTCTCAAATTCCTATACATTAATGGTACAATTCTCAAGTGTGGATATGAGGATATCCATTGTAAAAGCCATTGTAAGATAGTTTCCACTATTATGGTCCCAGTTGAGAAAGAACATAGTAAATTAACCACAAATTACATCTTAGAAGAGTCTTCCTTCCAGACCAAGGCTGCAAAAGGATTTGGATACTTTGGTTGCATAAGTCTCCGCTAGACTTGCCTGATGAAACCAAAGGAGGCAATGCCCTCAGATATTCTGCCTCATTAGAAGACCGGAAGAGGAAAAACAGAGAACTAAGAGAAAATTACATTAGAATTGCAACTGGAATTAGAACTGCCAGTGTTCCTGCTGACTGGCATGGCATATTTCTTTAGCCAATCCTCTAGGATCTGGGCTTTACTTCTTGAGGACATAGAATTTCAATCAGTTAAAAGCCTAAACTTTGTGGTCAGAGATACCTGGGCTTGAATCAATGGTTGTGTTACTTTGGACCAGTTATATGACTCTTACGGACTGGGTTTTTCTCATTGGTAATAGGTTATAGTCAGCTACCTAATTCTTAGGGTTTTTGCAAGGATTTAGTTTTGAAACGTGAATGTAAAGCATGAAAGTTGTGGTCACAAGAAATCACCAAGAAATGCTACTTTTTGTTGTTTTCTTGACTACAACCTTTTTATCATCCACCTTGCACATACTTCTCTTTCTGATAAGACCATGATCCACATTAACTCACTCTGGAGGGAAAACATGGCCTGATGTTGGTCTTCCGTGATTTTTACCAGGCTCTTCCTAATGTCTGTCCCATCTGAGAAAGCTTCTCCAAATATGCCCATGTGACACCACCAAGCATATCAATACTAGCCTGATAAAAAGTGATTTTTTTTACTCTAAGTTCTCTGGGATTTGTGTCACTTCTCAAGTAAATTTAAATGTGGTTTAAACAATAGACTGTATTTTGTAAAGATAAATATATATAGAGAAAGACATACACACACACACACACACTTTTAAATTTTATTGCATGGATCCAGTGGGGAGAAACAAGATTTCACTTTCAGATTCTCCACCTGCATGGCAGGGGTGTAATGAAAATGCCTGTCAGGGAAAGTAATGTGTTCAATATTGCACCAGTATTAAACATCAGCAGAGATTTCTGTGCATTGCAAATAATTCCATCACCTGCCCATACTACATTGCTCTGTGTTTTATCTGTGGTAGGATAATATCAATATGTCAAGCATGAGGAAAAGGATGTCTTATGAGATTGATGTAAGGAAGAGCAATGACAAGCACACAAAAGGGCAGCCAAAGGCGCCAAAAAACTTGTCAGAGGAAAAGGCCATGATCTCTCACGGATGTACTTTGAGTTTATTTTTTTCTTGCCCAGGTCCAGAGACCATAGAGGCTGCCTGCAGCCTTGATCAAGGACGTTAAAGAAAATAAAACAATACTGAGTTTAGCAAAAAGCCTTTCAGCGACCACTGAATGTCTCGGAGGGGAATAATAGGCCAAGGCAGTTAGGGAGCCTATGGAAAACAAACCCCAGAATGTACCAGGATGTCCCAGTGAGCGATTCTCAACAGATGCTGGTTTTCAAAATGCCACCGAGAGAAACTTCTTTGGGACCTAGAGCATGACAACAGAGAAGAGGGTAAATTTTTCTATAGAGAAGAAATTTGCATACGGAAAAGAAGAAACGTGATTGTCAACCTAGATGGATACCATTCTTACAGAGACAAAATTGAAAAAGAAAATCCGAAAAAAATAAAAAAAAATCCGGAGGTAGTTTTAATTCCTATTCTTACTGTCCCAATTTTAGCTTTTGTTACCTCTTCTTGTTGTATTATTTAGTATTCCTTTTTACGTCCTGGGTACTTAAAATCAAATTGACAGCTTTATATTCCCAGTGCTTACCCCATACCTTCTCACCTCTGAATGCCTACTACGTTTTTAAAGACCTTTCTTGGGTGTCTTCACCTACATAAATATTTCTTAACCTTCAAGGGCCATATCAAAAAGAATTTCATCCAAGAAGCCTTCTCTGATTAAAGATTCCTTGCCTCTGAAAAATTCCATGACTGACATCTCACTGATTGTTTTTAATTTTTTATTATAATTGCTTAGATAAAGGTACTGGGAAGCACACTCCTTGAGGATAGGATCCACACTCTTGGCCATGGGTCAGAATGTACGATTGGCACAACGCAGCCCTCAGTTAATACATTAAAACATTTACTGAGTGATTTATACACATGTTATATGTATATAATATGAATATATATATATATATATGTATGTATGTATATCCCCAATAATGTCTTGCACAAGTGATATGAAAAAGTGAAAGTCAGTCAGTCATGTCCGACTCTTTGCCACCCCACAGACTATACAGCCCATGGAATTCTCCAGGCCATAGCCTTTCTCTTCTCCAGGGAAATCTTTCCAACCCAGGGATCGAACCCAGCTCTCCCACATTGCAGGCGGGTTCTTTACCAGCTGAGCCAAAAGGGAAGCCCAAGAATACTGGGCTGTCTAGTCAAATCTAGTTTTTCCAGTAGTCATGTACGGATGTGAAAGTTGGGCCATAAAGACAGCTGAGCACCAAAGAATGGATGCTTTTGAACTGTGGTGTTGGAGAAGACTCTTCAGAGTCCCTTGGACTGCAAGGAGATCCAACCAGTCAATCCTAAAGGAAATCAGTCCTGAATATTCATTGGAAGGACTGATGCTGAAACTCCACTACTTTGACCACCTGATATGAAAAACTGACTCATTTGAAAAAGACCCTGATGCTGGGAAAGATTGAAGGCAGGAGAAGGGGACGACAGAGGGTGAGATGGTTGGATGGCATCACCAACTCAATGGACCTGAGTTTGAGCAAACTCCAGGAGTTGGTTATGGACAGGAATGCCTGGTGTGCTGCAGTCCATGGGGTTGCAGAGTCGACTGAGCAACTGAACTGAACTGAAGAATACCAGAATGGGTAGCCTATCTCTTCTCCAGCGGATCTGCTTGACACAGGAATCCAACTGGGATCTCCTGCATTGCAGCCAGATTCTTTACCAACTGAATTATCAGAGAAGTCTGATAGTGATACAGTGGGTGCTCAATAAATCATTGATGGAATAAACAGAAGAAGTTAAGGAAGGCCCTGAAATGCTGGGAATACGTTAAAAGAACCATGGAAGAAAGGAGGATGAAGAGAAGAGAAATTTCCAATAGCGCAGTAAAATAATTTCTGTTTTTTTCCTTTGGAAAATAGAATAAAAGTTTAAATGACCATGAGTATTCTCCTGAATGATATACTGTTATAATTCTCTCTTTTCATTCAAGATCTCTGAAACAGAGAAACAGGGTAGGTGACGGACCACATTTCCAAAAGCTGTTTCCAAAATGTACTTTCCCCTAATCTGGTTAGCTGCATTTGTGTGGTATCTTACAAAAGGAGTGGCTTGAAAACTGGAAATGCGATTGCTGCCATACGACCCAGCAATCCCACTGCTGGGCATACACACCGAGGAAACCAGAATTGAAAGAGATACCTGTACCCCAATGTTCATCTCAGCACTGTTTACAATAGCCAGGACATGGAAGCAACCTAGATGTCCATCAGCAGATGAATGGATAAGAAAGCTGTGGTTCATATACACAAAGGAATATTACTCAGCCATTAAAAAGAATGCATCTGAATGAGTTCTAATGAGGTGGATGACACTGGAGCCTATCATACAGAGTGAAGTAAGCCAGAAAGAAAAACACCAATACAGTATACTAACACATATATATGGAATTTAGAAAGATGATAATGATGACCCTATATGTGAGACAGCAAGAGATACAGATGTAAAGAACAGTCTTTCGGACTCTGTGGGAGAAGGCAAGGATGAGATGATTTGAGAGGGTAGCGTTGAAACATGTATATTATCATATGTTAAGCGGATTGCCAGTCCAGGTTCAATGCATGATACAGGGTGCTCAAGGCTGGTGCACTGGGATGACCCTGAGGGATGGGGTGGGGAGGGAGGTGGGAGGGGGGTTTCCAAATGGGGAACATATGTACACCCATGGCTGATTCATGTCAATGTATGGCAAAAACCACTACAATATTATAAAGTAATTAGCCTCCAATTAAAATAAATTAATTTTTAAAAAATAATTAAAAAAAAAACAAAACAAAAGGAGTGGCTTGGCATCCAATAGGGACTGGATTGTGTACAGCATATTGCTTGGAGAAGCAAATACTTTATAGTGACTTTGAGCAGGGGCCCAAATAATACAGAGAAATTCTAGTTTAAACATTTTTTCTCTGAGACTGCTGCTGAGGGCTACCAAAAAAAAAAAGTCACCAAATTCTCCCAATTACAAGTTAAGTATTTGAAATACAACAACAGTGATCTTTTCACTCAGTGTTTGGAAAGACTGTCTGGAAATCATCTGCACCGGAAGCTCTCGGGGCACTTGTTTAAAAATGCAGATTCCTGGCCTCTTTCCAGACCTACTGATTACTTAGATTGCTATATTTTTGTAAGGAAGAGAATAAGATACATTAATATTTACTAGCATCTATCATTTATTTAATTATATATACACGTGGCTCAGTGGTAAAGAATCCACTTGCCAATGCAGAAGACACAGGTTCGATCCCTGGGTCAGGAAGATCCCCTGGAGAAGAAAATGGCAACCCCTCCAGTATTCTTGCTTAGGAAATTCCTTGGACAGAGGAATCTGGTGGGCTACAGTCCCTGGGTTCACAAAAGAGTTGGGCATGACTTAGCAACTAAACAACAAACAGCAACGTATATTTGCATACACACATACACACACACACAGATATATATATATATATATAAAATAAGTACTTATATTATCATAGTTCTTGGCCCTGAAACATAAGAGACTTTCAATTACAGATACTTATTAGATTTAATCTGTTTTTTTCAAGTTTACCTTCTTTGCTGGCCCACAGGCTCATACATGATCTTTTACTCCACCAATGCCTCATTTCCTGGATGGGAGAATATGTTAATATGCAAATATGAATGAATAAATGAACTATTAGATGTATAAATAAATTAGTGATTAATATATTTGGTATATAACTCATCAAAGTATTTATACTCTCAGTAGGTCCACATCCAGAACTGCTTATATAATTCACAACACTCAGTAAAATGAACATGTGCAAAAATGAAAACTATTTAAAAATTATTGAAACTTTCCAGATGGTGACAGCAGAGCCTTAAAAAAAGCTCAGAGCTCTATGCAACTGTGGAGGCTGCATAGCCAGGAATCTGACCTTGTTTACAACATAGACAGTGTTCTTCTCTGTGGCATGAATGAATGAAGGGAAGGCCCAGTGTAGCTTTTCATCTCCAGGTCAGGAGAGGTGGAAGGGAGTCGCCCACCCCTGCAGCCATCACTCTCCTACCACTTATGGGCTCTCAGATTTTCCCCATTCCCCTTTGGTCATATTCATTTGCATTTTTCCAGATTGTGTGGCATTTAAATCCACATACTTTCCACTTTCTAATATCATGCTCTCACCATCCCTGTTACCTTCAACCATCAATTTATAACTTGTAATCTCACTACAGCCCAGCTCTTAAGCCCTTACAGTATTCTAAACAGAATGTGAACAAGCCTCAATCTTTTTGCAAAATCAGTGGCCACCTCTTCTCCAATCAACTCATTGCTATTCTTCTTCCCTCTTCTGCATTCCTGGGCTGCAAGGAAATACTGAGATACAAGTTCATTTTTAATTAATTTTTCAAGCCTCCTCCCAAGTTTAACAGAACATTACAAGTAAAAAAAAATAAAATAACAACTCCAACACGACCCAGTATAATTGTGACACGGCACAGTATAATTAGGGAAGAACAATTTTTTTTTTTAATATATGTACATGTTTGCAAGCAGTGAATACTTTTATCAGAAATAAATGAGTGGGGAGGATTTCAGTTCATGTCATTTTATGCTATACAAATCTAACACACTTTAATAACAAGCAACCTCCAGGCAATGAGGTAAGTATAATTTCTGCACCAAGGGGAATAATTAATATACAGTTTAATGCTCTTATGAATGTTTATGGAAAAAACAGCATTTTCATATATTTAAATTTTTTCTCCTAAGCTTAGATATTGAGAGTTTGTGTATTAAAGAAAAATTAAAGTAACAGCAACAAACACCAATGAATTATGAATAATATTTCATATCTCACAATCATATGTATGAATCACATGCATCACATATATATACACAAGCATACTATGTAGATATTTATATATCTAATGGCTTCCCTGGTGGCTCAGACCATAAAGCGTCTGCTTGCAATGCTGGAGACCCAGATTTGATCCCTGGGTTGGGAAGATCCCCTGGAGAAGGAAATGGCAAATCCACTCCAGTACTCTTGCCTGGAAAATCCCACGGACAGAGGAGCCTGGTAGGCTACCGTCCACAGAGTTGCAAAGAGTCCGGCACGACTGAGCGACTTTACTTACTTAATGTCTAGAAATAAATCGTGGAATGTTTTCTTGGATGAATTTGTGGAAATGTGGAGGTGAGTACAGGCATATACATGTGATATCTGAATTTCAAACTAATTTGGAAAGTTGATATCTCAGGTTTATAGAAAGTGAAAGTGAAAGTGAAGTCACTCAGTCGTGTCCGACTCTTTGCGACCCCACAGACTGACTGTAATCTACCAAGCTCCTCTGTCCATGGGATTTTCCAGGCAAGGACACTGGAGTGGGTTGCCATTTCCTTCTCCAGGGGATCTTCCCGACCCAGGGATTGAACCCAGGCCTCCCGCTTTGTAGGCAGACACTTTACCATCTGAACCACACAGCTTCAGCCAGCTTTTCTTTCCCAATTTTTCTCATGGTATTGTGAGGGGATATCAATAAAATGCAATTATTCTCTTGCTGGGCCATATATGCAGTAAATTTCCAGATAAAAAAATCCTATAACCATTGGAAATTTCACAGGGGACATTATTGTAGAAAAGCTGGTGGTTGAGGATTTCAAATAGTAATTAAATATGGTAAATCTCTACAGAATAGAAAAGAATGAATAGAATCAGATGACTAAACTCCAGCTGATCTTTGGTCATTCTTTGTCTTATCAAGGGGTGTTTTATTTATCATGGGAAAATAGTGATTAGGACTATTATGCTTACTCACAGCCATTCATCACAGCTTTACACGTCCACATCTAATCGCTTTGCCCCATAATTATTTTCCAGTAAGGTTTGAGTAAATCAACCCTGGACTAAAGATCCACTACGTGTATTTACTTATCTCTTGATCCAAGAAGTGCTTTCTACCCCTCCCCCACACCCAACAATTATTTTTCCTCAAATGGACTTTTCATCAAAACACAAGTATTATTGACAGCATCTTGGCTACACAGAGTGAAAAAAGTGAAGCAGACGTGAAAACAACAGAATAAAATTAGAACTGGTTAGTGAATAGGATCGTGGACATTTATGAAAGTATTGGTGGGAAATAGAAATGAGGACACTTTCTTTTAACTCACTGAAGGGGTTACTCAAAGGTCAGAATTCTGTTCACGTTTAATGCCCACATCATTCACTTTCAGGTGGCGGGAAGTAAGAGTCATTTTAATTATATAGTAAAAATCAGGGAGGTTATTTGTTGGCCTAAATCTCATAGCAAGTCATCAGAAATAAAGGTTTTTTGACTCTTTTATCCAGTTAATTTTCTCTTATTATTCTCCTCTATGGTCACATACTGGTTACTCAGAACTAGTTTTTTTCCCTTTCTTATATGAATATAGGTATGCTATCTTTCATGTGGCATAAGAAATGTCCTGAAAAGTTGAATATAAATTGAGCTCTTATAAATCAAATGCTGAAGAGCAGAAATGCTGGAATGGGAGACAGGGTAGGAGTGGGAATTATAAGTTTAAACCTTTAAAAACATGTTTATTATCTTTTCAAAAGTGATTAATGCTTTAAATAACACCAAAAATATTATTTTAATGCACTTGAGAAACTCACATTAAAAGGAACTCTGCATAAAACACTGAAATGACTTATTAATGTAAATAAGTACTCCATTACTTAGCTGGATTCCCCTGATTTAGTTTACACATTTTTTTTTCTTGTATAGAATTTCCCAAATTGTGTTCCCAGGAGCTGAATATTAATAACTGTTAAATCAATGAACATTATACCAGTGACTGGTCAAATGAATTTGAGAAACCTTGTGTTAAATAAAATGTAAAATATATTTATATTGCAAGACTTCTTAAAACCTTTAATTTGCTAATATGCACTGTGACTACCTAAGGGCAGGAACAAAATGCAAAACTGCCCAATGTATTTTTACCATTGAGTATCTCCCCTCTTTTAATTCCCAAGGACTATACCATAGGCCTTTTTTTGTTTTCTGGTTTTTTTTTTTTTTTTCCATGCTGCCTGGCTTGTGGGCTCCTAGTTCCCCAATCAGGGAAAGAACCCAGACTCCCAGCAGTGAAATCACCATAGTCCTAACCACTGCACCACCAGGAATTCCCAGGACTGTTTTTTAAGAGAATGTATGTTTGGAAACAACAGTCTAACGATAGTTTCCTTTAAGTGGAACCACCAATATATCAGTTGGTATCCAATGCTGGGCTGAAGCATGGCCCCAAGAGAACATGATTTTGTTGATTTCTTATATATCCATTAGGGAGCAAATTGAAAAAGTTCCTGTTCACTTCCAGAGGTGAAAGTGCTATCCTCTTTGTAACCAAAACAACATTGCTCACAATACATGTTGAAATATTCCACAAATCCTTTCTCAAAATTATGTTGACCCTTCCTTCATGTCTGGCCTTTCATTAAGCCAAACAGCAACAGGTTTAGACACTGTCATGGTTTGATCCAGGAGAATGTTTTTTTTTTTTTTAATGAAATCAAACTTAAATAAGGATATTCAGTTTAAAAGGGTCTCTTAATTGTCATTCTCTATCATTTTTTGAGGATCAGCATGGGACTTGTCTCTAGAGTGTGTCTGCAGAATCTTGTCAAATTTAAGTTTAATCATCTTTTGTAAAGAATCTATCACACACACACACACACACACACACACACACACACACTGAAGTTATGCTATGACAGATATCTCTTGACGACTCCTGTTTTTGAAAGAACCAAAGTTTTCCCCTAAGTAGAGCATGATCAAATCTCCCTAAATCTCACCCGAACTAACTAGAATTAGCTAGTTAGTCAGGTGAACTAACTAACTAACTAGTTAGATCGTCAGGTGAACATGGGCTCAAATTCAGATTCTAACACCACATTCTCCTGCTTTGTGATCGTAACCAAATTTACTTAAGCTTTTTGAACCTCAGTTTTCACTTCACAGCATGTAAATGAGTTTTAATGCTTTTTCCCTTTACAATTACTTTCCTATGTGTTCATCTTCTCTCTGAGACCAACAGAGTAGCTAATTTTTAAAATGTCTAGTATTTTTCAAATGCCTACTATAAGCCTATAATGGACTAAGGGCCTATGAAATAGACTAGATGTACATTTGTCAAAGCCTAGGTGACCTGGGGACCTGTCTGTTAAGAGATGGACAATGGATGAAGAAGGATCTTGTTAGTACATTTAGAAGAGCTTCCCAGCTCTCTCCCACTGGACCCTCAGCCCTATTTATCATTTTATGTCCAGCACTTTGCATACTGCTGACTCTCAGCTTGTGCTTATTGAAGGAACACATGTGGAGAGTAAGCTGGGGATGAGAAAGTTCCACCTGCAATAATGGTGCTAGAAGTCAAATCCCTAATGAGATTTCAAAGCAATAAAGATCGTCAGGGTGCTAGGAAAACTTGGTGCTATAAGCACATACTGCTTAGTAAGATTGACTGACCTGTTGTTTTTTTTTTTTGGAGAAATTTAACAGAATTTATTTGACAGAATATTCATGAGGATTAATGAGCTCATTTTGGGAAGGTACTTTGAGATCCCTGGAGGAAACATAAAAAGATTTTAAGTAGTTTATCTTTAATGAATCACTATCTCAGTTATCTAAATAGAACTCTGTCTCAAATGTTACAGTATTTATTTTGCTGCACATTGAATACTTATCCATGTATGACAACCATTATACACAACACATTATATCATAGATTCCGATTTTCTATTTCATGCATGTTGTTCAGTCGCTAAGTCTTGTCTGACTCTTTGTGACCCTGTGGACTGCAGCATGCCAGGCTCCTTTGTCCTCCACTATCTCCCAAAGTTTGCTCAAATTCATGTTCACTAAATTGGTGATGCTATCTAACCATCTCATCCTCTGCTACCCCCTTCTCCTTTTGCCTTCAATCTTTCTCAGCATCAGGGTCTTTTCCAATGCGTCAACTCTCACTACATAATGAAGTTCTATAAGAAAGTTCTAGGATTGCAGAAAGTTGCATCCTGCTCTTGGCTTGTGTATCTGTAGGATGCTAATGGTGAAAATTTCTTCCTGACCATCACAGGTAATCAGTTAATTCCGTGAAGCATGAGATCTGATTACCTTTATCTGTACTTCACACCCATGCAGTGTATTGGATCTGTCATCCTAACTGAAAGAAATTCTAAGGTGGCTCCTGCGATTTTAAGAATTTCTCCAACTAGAAAGCAGGTGTCACTGAAAGTGAGCAACCTGTAAGGAAACTATTAAGAAGAGATGCATGCACTCTCAGTTATTAATAATATTGAGATGTTCAGTAGCCAAGAAGCATGAAGTATTTTCCCATAGCATTAAAGAGGGAAAAATCATCTGTTTGAAACTGTGCAATTGATACAGATTTTCAAAATTTTAAGAACAAAGTCCTCTTTTTAGTACCATTTCAAGAGTAGATACCTAGATATCAACTCACTCATCTAACATTTTGTTCCTCAGTCAGAAACTTAAAATATTTCTCAAAAGGAGGACCAGGTTAAAGAAATGGAAGTGGACACAGAGGACGGGTAGAAGTGGAAAGGAGTAGCAATTCCAGGTTCCATACGACATAAAAAGATGACCAATTCACTCTTCAGAGCTATAGTCAGGTGAACACAAGCTCAAATCCAGATTCTAACACCAGACCCTCCTGCCACATGATCTGAGTCAAATTCTATTAAGCTTTTTGAGCCTCAGTTGTTTTGGTGTTTTTTCTTTTTTTTTTTGAGCCTCAGTTTTAACTTAATAGCATATGCGTATGTGCGTGCTAAGTTAATTCGGTTGTGTTCAACTCTTTGTGACCCTAAGGACTGTATCTTGCCAGGCCCCACTGTCCATGGGATTCTCTGGGCAAGAATACTGGAGTGGGCTGCCATTTCCTTCTCCATTCATAGCATATAAATTAGTTTTAATATTTCTTCCCTTTCCAATTACTTCCCCAGGTGATTGTCTTCTTCTCTGAGACCAATAAAGTAGCTAATTGATTTTTTTTTTAATGCCTAGTAATGTCTTGTTTTCTTTTTCATGTAGCTCCTGGAATCTCAACTTTCTTCAATCAGTCCCTCAAATCTCAGCCTACCACAACAAGTTTATCATTTTCTTCCTAGCGGAACAGTGATTTTAGTGGCCTCCATTTTAAAGCACTTTTCATAAAACAAAAGTCTACTAGCTTATGCTTTAAATACGGGTTCCTCTGTTCAAATAAAGACAGGCTTCAAAGATAAGCTAAACTGTTCCAAGTCATTGACAAAGCTTAGAAGCTCTTCTTCTCTTTGGTGGGCTGGCAGAGAAGTCAGAGCACCCTGGCTGCTCAATCACTCAGTGCCTCTGCCTCATTGCTGAGACCTGAACTGCGAGGCAGTCTTGGTTCTGGGTCTGAAGGAGGCACCGCTCGAGAAAGAGATCGGCACTGCCACCTCCATCTGGCCCACAGGTGAGCACCACACCATCCTCCTGGAACAATGGCATATTTCATGAAAGTGAAAGTCGCTCAGCCGTGTCCAACTCTTTGTAACCCCATGGACTATACAGTCCATGGAATTCTCCAGACCAGAATACTGGAGTGGGTAGCCTTTCCCTTCTCCAGGGGATCTTCCCAACACAGGAATTGAACCAGGGTCTCCTGCATTGCAGGGAGATTCTTTACCAACTGAGCTATCAGGGAAGGACTTTATTAAATAGGGGTAGAGTGGGGAGACAGAGAGGCTATTGGTTTTCCTCAATGACCAGCTTAACCATTTCTATTACCTATCGTTATGACACTAACAAGCACCCATGTTGGCTTTGACTGAAATCTAGAAGAAACAAATGCTACCTCAGCTTTTTATATTTTTGGAACTAACTGTATTAAGGGGATAAATGGCAACTGGTCTATTCATATCCCTAAGAACATTTTAAAGAGTTCGCTTTAGCCTCAGGATAAAACCTTACCACATCTTTTCCCAGTGAAATAAGGATGGGAAAAGCGGAGTCTAGAATCCAGAGAATTTAATTATTTGCTCTTGCTTTTGAATATCCTGTTTTGAAACAAAGACTTGTGTACCCGAGGAATGAGAAAGGTCTTACATATCATTAGTCTGGAATCCTAAGATAGTCCAGAAGAGTTTAAAATACAAATCAGACTCCTTGAATAAGCATACCTTACCCTACAATGGCTCATGATTGTGTATAAAGCACTCTCAATACTTTTTGGATGGTAAGGAAAGGATATAAGGCAGGCCAACTACTCACCCCAGTTTACAAATGAATAAAATGAGGCTCAGAAATATTAAGTGGCAGTAGGTAGTCACATCACTAGCCTGTGTCTTAGCCCCTTGGAGAACTCAGTCTCTGGTTCACAGGTGAGGGTCTTCTGTCGAGTTCAGTGCCCTGCCTAGGCCAGTCAGGGGGGAAGTGGGCAGCAGAAGAGAGGACCACAGAGATGCTGGCCTGATGAAATGAATTATTTAGGACAATAATTCACCAAATAAGAAAACCTCCCTCATGGATCCCCAAGGCCAGTGAACTTTCAATGAAATGGGCTTCTGGGCTATAGCTGCTCCCAGAGAGGATTTAAAATATAAACAAGATCAGACAGCAATAACCAAGGTTGATGGTTTCAACCTGTGCTTTCTGTGGTTCATTCACCAGGGTGGAAGATAAATTTATGTCCCACTAACTCCTGCAGGGAACATAAAGATCATGGATTCCAACCTCTCCCAAATCTTCATTCAGTGGAGACAAGGCGCTGTGCTAGAACTCTTGGCCAGGCAACCCTTGTGGCTTTAAAGAGACAGGCAGGGCCCACTGGGGTAGCTCAGCCTCCAACAAGGGCAGGCAAGTGTCTCCAGTTTGGTTCTATGAAGTAGTCACACCCACACCAAGCTTCCCTCTTATATCAGTCTTGTCTCTCCAAAACGGTTGCGCAAGAAATACGCCCTGGATTCCCTTTGGGAAACAAAAAAAAAAAAAGAGGAAATATTTCCAGGGTATTGTGTGGGTTCCCCAGAGCGTTTTCCTTTTCCAGACGCCAGTTTGAAAGGCTCAGGCGCAAGTCCAGATAGGAAGTGCAGCAGATTGCTTCAGAGTTAGTCTCTCATCAAGGCTCACCTCTGGGTATGTAATCAGCCTTTTTACTCACCTAACAGGATCATTCTCTAATAAGGTGTTCGTTCAAAGAGCTTTCCCCATAGGGTCTGTCCGTCTGCGAGCTTCCGGGAGTATTGATAGGAAGAATGCGCATGCTGAATATTCACTCACTGCAAACAAGATCCCCCTCCCTACCGGGTCTTTAGTGATTCTGAAGGCGGCGGGGCTGCCTTAGATCTGGAAGCACAGGCTAGTCACTGGCAGCGCAAAGGAGAGAAAGATGGACAGCTGGCGGATTATATCCAAGTGGGCTGCTGCCGGCTGGGAGAGCAGTCCGGACTTCCTGGGGTAATCCATCTTCCTGACACATCCCCTTCCCGGGAGTTAGTTTTCTCCAACATACTTTCTGCCCCTGACAAACAGGACGGATCTGTCTTTACTCCTTCCTTCCTCTGACAAGCTGCAAGTCACCCCTAGTCTGACTTCAGCACTCGCCTTCTCTCATGAAATGGCTAGCTATCTACCACCCAGTTTATTGATGATTATCAGAGAACCCAAGGAGTGTGGTGATTGAAGAAAAGCCTCTGGCTAGAGGTGCCCCTCCTACCCCACTTTAAATCAAATACGGGAAATTACTAAGCTAAGTATCAAAACACAATGGAATCATTATACTGGTGAAGCATCACCAATCATGTCAAATTTTATTCCAATTAAAGTGATTTTAAAGGCACAGAAATCTTATGAACTATGCTTAATGGAGATTAAAAATACTATCTTAGGTGACATCTTAAAGAAGATGGAGAAATATTCCATATTTAAGATGTTTATTCAAGCAACCATGATGTCATCGATAAGAAGGGAAATAAAGACTATGATGCAAGTTAGATTAACCTAGATCCTAGTCTTGGCCATACTGCTAAATATTTGTGACTTTAAATCTTGAATATCTCAGGGGCTCAGTTTGCTAATCTATAAAAGGGGGTTGTAAGAGCTGGTCTCTTTGCTCCATCTGAGGGTTGAGACTCCATCTGGAATCTTATTTCAAAAGTGATGTGAATGAAGAATGTGTCATGTCTGCCCACCTCTAAAAAAATTAAAAGGTGAATTTAGCCCATGGGTAATCCAGAAAGAAATGTGGCATGTTTACATTTCCAAATGTCTATCTGATTTTTGATAGGAAGAACTTTCAAAGCTTCCCAGACTCAAAACCTGATTGTAAATCTCCTCTCTTTGGAGACCGCAGGCAGGCACCAGGTGCAATCAGTCAGCTAAAGCTAATATATTTTGCTAATAAGCCCAAGGCACTAAACACTCTTTCTCCATATATGTAAAGCAAAAGACTGAAGCTATCTCAGATGTCTCTTTAATTCTCTTTACCTACTAACTGCTTCTTCTAAAACTCTGGCACAATTCCGCGTCCTCTGATATGGGATGAGAAGTTATTTCTGGTGAAGCAGTTAGGCATGAAACATTCGTCTTTGTCAAGTGCCTGATAGGCACTAGAACACCAAATACTTTGCTGCTTAGCCGCATCTAAATTGAATGCAAGTTTTTATATTTAACTGAGTTTCTCAAAATGATTATTTTTAATCATTTTAACTGATTTTAAACAACCAACTACTTAATATTCTCAAAAAGTCTTCTAAGGGTTCATCTCTCCCCTCTCACTTCTATGAATTCAAATGCAAGAAGTTTTCTCAGTGAAACTTATACCACTGAGCCCCTATAGGGAGATGCTCTGCTAACACTTTAGGGAAAGCTTTTGCTCTTTCTCAAGAATTGCAAAAGGTCTGGGAGGTCACCAATGTCAACTGCATTGAGGAAATCCTCACCTAACAGGCAAATTAATATGAAGAATGGAACCTCAGGGCAGGCAAGTTACCTAAATCTATAAGACTTTCTCAAATATGTAGTTTCTTCTTCCTTTAATGTGAGTAACCTGTTTGCCTTGACCTACTTAAATCATTATTTGAAAAATGGCCTTTCTACTGCTTTGGGGAAAGATGTCATTGGTGTGTGTTTAACTGTCACATTTCAGGCCAGGACTGGTCTTACTGTTAGGGAGATTAAGTGAAGAGGCCTAGAAAGGAAACATGGGAGAGGCACTGGGAAGGGTCCCTAATAAACATTATCTTTAGTGGCCTGAATAGGACAGCTGCAATTCTACCAACAGAAATTTACATGAATCATGAGGAAACCCTAGACAACTAGCAGATATATACAGAGCTAACACATTTTACTCTTTGGTGGCATTTTCTTAATTAAACTCTTCCCAAGTAGAGTCATTCAAAAGCTGAGCCACAAGCCAATGAGACTTAGGATATGGAATTGGAATAACAGAAAGGGTAACAAACATGTATAGATGTCAAGGAAATGGGAAGAGAAATCTACATTGTGAAAGGTTAACTGTGAAGGGGAAGGGAAGATTTAAGAGAAACAAGTTTGTACTAAGGCAATGCACCCACCAAGGACCCTGAATATCTGAATCCCTGGTGTGTTTCCAGTGCTTAGAACAATTCCTACTGGGTTGGTCGAAAAGTTCATACAGTCTTATGAAAACACCCAAATGAACGTTGTAGCCAACCCAATACATAACAGGTATTTCATAATAATGATTTCGTGAATGAATGAACTGTCTTCAAAGACATTTTAAAAATACATTTTGGAAGTGTTTCATTTTTAAATGAGAGAAGAGAAGGAATGCCAAAATCTGATTGAAATCTGCATAAGAAAACAAGAAGTATGTGTCCACATAGAGCTGAAACTGAAATGAGAGTCAAAGATTGTTATTGGTAATATGACTTTTAGGTTGTTTAAAAGGGGTAGGAACATAGAAGGTGACAGATAAATGGTGTAATAAATTGGGATGAAATATTCCAATGTAACTATATAAAATTAGGTAAGAAAAATTGAAAGTAAAAAATAAGCTTCCTTGGGTTGGGATATATTGAGTTTGGAGGAGTAATCAAAGAGAAACAAGAGGGACTTACACATAATATGGTCAAAGTTAAGGCCAAAAAAGAGGCTAAACACAGGACACCAACAATCCTACATATTTCCTCCATGGACTGTCTATAAAATAATCTGTGGACTGATAAGAAACAAGCTCGATCAAAGATATGTCTGATGTTCTTAATAGTCAAATATTTTCCATTAAGTAGATTCAATTTTTAAATTTCAAATCAGCCAGGTGAGAAAAGGATAGACTTCTGAAAATACTGCACAGATCATATGCAGCTTGACTTTCTCTTCCTTGCATACTATGGACATGTGCTATGTTTTGATAAAGCTCTGTTTCTTCCTCACAGTTTCGCTGCTCCTTCGACTCAGTCCTACTGGGAAGTCATGCAGGTCAGCCACAGATAACCTGCAGTGGAACAATGGTGCCCCAAAGATGTCTGTATCTAATCCGCAGAAGCTGCGAACACATAGGGTTAGATGTCAAAAGCGAATTAAGGTTGCAGATGGAATTGAGTTTGCTGATCAGCTGACCTGAACAGAGATTATCCTGGATTATCTGAAGTGATCCATCTAGTCACACGAATCTTTGAAAAAAAAAAAAAATTGACAAGGAAGCAGAATGGGTCAGAAAGATTTGATGGGAGAAGGACCTGACCAGCTGTGGTTGGCTTTGAAGATGGAAGAAAGGGTCCAGGAGCCAAAGAATGCAGTAGCCTCTAGAAGCTGGCGATGACCCTCAGTTTACAGCTGGCCAAAAATCAGGGCTCTCTAGCCTGCAGCTGCAAGACACTGCATTCTGTCAATAATGCAAGTGAACAGGAAACAGATTTGCCCCAGAAAGGAATGCACATAGATTTTAATCCAATGCAACCCATACCAGACTTCCACCATCGAACTGCACAGTAATAGGCTTGTCTTAAGTCATGAAATCTGTGGTGATTTGTTACTGCAAAAAAACAGGAAACTAAAACATAACACAACCGCTTCCAAAATAATCCCTGGGAATGGAGACTTATCAGGATTTTTATCAAGAAAGATGAAGTAGGTGGAAGAGTCTGGAATAATGCTGTGTTCAATGTACACGAGGTTCTCTTGTACATTTGGTGTCCAGCAAGGTGACCTGGGGGATGAGAGAGAGAAACTGGCAGATACACTGGCATCTGGGACAGCTGAGTGCCAAGGACTCCTGTGCTGACTATCACGCATTAGCCTCCCTGGCTCTTGGCTCCCTGCTTACATATCTGGCTTCCAACAGCTAGTTATGGCCATTCCAACTTGGTGGCCTCTATGGAAGCCCCTTGCTGACCAACTAGGCTCCACAGCCTCCTTGATTCCTGTATTTAGTTTGCTGGGCTACCATAAAAAAGTACCACACACTGGGTGACTTAAAAAAGAGATTACTTTTCTCCCAGTCCTGGAGGCTAGCAGTCTGAAATCAAGGCGTCAGCAAAAGCCAGCTGCTTTCTCTCAGCTTCGTGGTTTCCAGCAATCCTTGCTGTTGCTTGGCCGGTCCTCCATCTCACCAATCTATGCCTTCATCCACATGGCTGTTTTCCCTCTGCATGTGTATCTGTATGCATGTTTCTTTTCCTCTTATTATAAAGATCCCAGTTATGTTGGATTAATGGGTTTACCAGGTAGCTCAGTGGTAAAGAATCCACCCAATGAAGGAGAGGTGGGGGGTGGGGGTGGGGTTCAATCCCTTGGTTAGGAAGATCCCCTGGAGAAGGAAGTGGCCATCCACTCCAGTATTCTTGCCTGGGAAATCCCATGGACAGAGGAGCCTGGCGGGCCACAGTCCATGGGGTCGCAAGAGCTGACCATGACTGAAAAACAACAAGTGTTGGATTAAGAGCTCACTCTATTCCAACGTGACCTCATCTTAATTAGTTATATCTGAAGCAATCCTATTTCCTAAGCTCACCTTCTGAAGTTCTGGGAAGAATGCACATTTTGGGGGGACATTTTGAGGGGACACACATTTCAACCGAGGATAACTCCTATTCTGAATAAGTTACGGCAGCTTCCTGAACTCAAGTGAATGAGTTTCTCAGCACTTGACAGGTGCTGCCCTGCCATTCAAGTGCTAAGAATATGTTGAGTTTTGTTTATGAGAAACTAAATTGAACCAATAATGACTTTCTTGCATTCTAATTTACTATTAAACTTATAAATGACTTTATATATCCCCAAGTGATTCACCCTATTATCTCATCTGTGTCTTATGTTGACAATGGTAATAAAGACCTCATTATCCTCATTTTGTAGTGAGATAAACAGAAACATACCGAAAGAGACTACATTATTCAAAATTGTACAGTTAGTTAAGAACCAGGTCAGGCTGAAGACTAGACTTCCTGATCTCTGGCCCCAATCTTTGGGTCTTCTTTTTATAATCAAAGAAGGAAAAAATCACCCTTGTGTCTACAACTGTCCAAGACAGAATGTTCCTAAGAGATTCAAAGAACACAGTGATGATCTATAGAATCTGATCACTGCCACACAGTACCTACACGTCCTCTCTAAGCTACTCTATTGCAAATGTCCTCTCTAAGCCATCCTATTGCATATGAGTCCTTTTTCCTTTTATTCCCCTCCAGAACAGAATAAGATGTAAAGTAAAATATAAATTGAGAACCAAGAATAGCAAAACCGTTCTTCCTGCTCTGTCCACATATAGAACATATTTGAGCCTAAAAAAAGTCATATGAGGTAATTTGTAACTAAAAACATAGTTTCTAAAAGAAAAATCACCAGTCATATGAAAAGTTCCAACTTGCGTATGTTTGCCATAGCTCTGCGAGGAAATCCCTTTTGTGTCCTAATAGTGTCTTGATTTATTATCATCATGCACAGTGATGATACTCTGTGACTGACAGCAAATGCTGAATAACGTATGAACTGCGGATTTGATTCTTGAAAGGAACAGGACAAAATCCAGAGCACCAGTAACACCAAAGGCTGACAAGATATGGACTAACAGCCAACTCTCGACAATAGAACTTTCATTTTTCGCTGGTGGGAATGCAAAGTGATAGAGCCCCTTCGGATAACAGTTTGGCAGTTTCTTACAAAGCTTGTGCCACGCAAGGCCAAAACTGCACTCCTTAATATTTACCCAGCTGAAAACAAAAAGCTGCATACAGATGTTCATGGCATCTTTATTCATAACTGCCACAACTTGGAAGCAACCAGGATGCTCTTCAGGATGCAAAGAGATATATAGGCTAGGGTACATCCAGAAAGTGGAATAGTATTCAGCACTCAACAAACAAAAAAGCTATCAAACCATGAAAAGACACAAGAAGCCAATCTGAATATACCTGAAGCAATCTGAAGCCAATCATAAATACTTTATGATTCTAACTATATGACCTTCTGGAAAAGGCAAAAGTGTGGAGATGGTAAAAAGACTGGTGGTTTCCAGGAGAAGTGGGGGGTGGGGTGGGGAGGAAGAGGGGAAACACCTAGGACTTTTAGGGCAGTAAAGTACTCTATAGCATACGATGGTATAATGATTGGATACATTCCATTATACATTTGTCAAAACCCATGGAATGTACAACGCCAAGAGTGAACCCGAGTGTCAACCACGGACCTTAGGTGATAACGGTGTGTCAATATAGGTTCGTCAATCGTGAGAAATGTATCACTCTGGTGGGGGATGGTGACAGTGGCAGTGCAGGGGATAAACGGGAATTCTGCATTTTCTGCTCAATTTTGCTATGAACCTAAAACTGCTTTTAAGACTAAAACCATTGAAAAGGAGAAAAAACCCAATGGACAAAACATTATCATCTCTACCTCGGAAGCCTCTCTTCAAGTCTTCCAAATGTCAAAGGATAATTTCACTGATGTAGGCAGAATCCTTAAACTGGAAAGCATATCTTAATCTCAGTTTGCAGGCCTGAAACTAAGAAATACAGATGGCAAGCTGTCTTTCAATAGAAAATGAAAAGTAGAGATATTTAGGTTGAGAACTGTAACCTACATTTCAATGCAGACCCTTTGCCTTAATTGTAAACTAGCCTTCCATTACATGACCTGTCAAACAGCTTCTTACAAGTATCCTGATAAGACACGACAGTAAGGATTTGCATTGGTCTTAAGACCACTGCGCTCAAATCTGACATTATGAAAGGTAATATTAATCCTGCTTTTACCCACTTGTCCGTATTTTGATGGGAAAATAATACCGCCTGTGTAGGATCATGAAACTAATTTAGGTCAAGTGGTACATAACGTAATATGATCGTAGAACCACACTGTTCAAAGATTAAAAACTGTGTTGGGATGCTAAAATATAATTATTTGACCAGCAGATGTGAAAGTAGAAATAAGAAGCCGTTATTTGCACTCACCCTTAGTTAAGCCATGGCACTAAATTAAATATTCTCCCTCTATAGAGATCTTAAGCAAACCAGGCTCTCTCAGCATCATAGCATGCTCGAGGGAAAGATTTTAAACACAATACATATATTTTGGAAAAACCTCTTTCCTTTCTTATTAAATCTTTCTCCAAAAGTAATGCTAATGACAGAACAAGATCTTGCCTTAAGGTTTTAGTACTAATGATAATAAAACACAGATAATAGCTAACATCGAATGCCCACAATGTAAAGCTAAGTGTTTCACTTCCATTTATGTACATCTTTTAAATGATTTCTATTTTAGGGCAGATTTAAGTTCACAGTAAAACTGAATCCCCCTTTTCCTTTTTTTTTTTCCATTTCTCCAGGCGCCAGCCTAAAACAAGATGCCATAATATCTCACTAGGACAATTATAATAGCCTCCTAACTGGCCTTCCTACTTCCCTCTTGCCTTTCCATACATAAAAATAATTTACTTCCTTGCTTAAAATTCTACAAATGTTCACCATCGGACTTACAAGGGAGCCAAATTCTTTCCCCCACTATCCCCACCCAGCTTACATAACCAAGCCACCGCCTAGCCGACTTCCTCTCTCACTCTGCCCATTGCTGACCTCATGCCAGCTCACTAGTTTTCTTGGTTCTTAAACGAGCTCAGCTTAATTTTGCATAAGGCTTTTTCACTAACAATTCTTCTTAGATGTGCTTTTCTGGTCCTTAGAGAGCTATCCTTTATCCTTTGGGGTTTGAACTTTTCCTGTTCACACAACCTAAAGTATGTCCTAATCATACTCTTTTGCTTCATCCTGTTTTATCCTAGCTTCTATCAGAAACTGTCTTCTTTTGAACTTACTTACTGCCTTTTGCCCTCAAGAGAATACAATGTGGGGCTGTCCTTCTCCTCACCATAAACTCTTTGTAGACAACAGGTTCTGGGAATAGTATTGTGGTCGGTCAAGGTTTGCTGAATGAAAAAAAAAAAAAAAAGAAAATGAATGATCTTAATTGCTACAGCCATCTCAGAAAACAGATATTCCATCTTCTCCCAATTTATGGAGTCACAGTGAGCTAAAAAGATGGCTGAGCCAGGATTCAAACCCAAATTTATGTAAACTCATGGTGAATCTACAAGGCCGAGTAGATTACACAGTCGAGTAACTATGAATTACATAGTAGAGTGACCTCACAATCAAGAAAATGTGCTTGTAAGAACAGTTCAAATGCTTTCAGAGCAAGTTATAGAATATCCCAACAGCTGACTAAAAAAAATAATAGGAAACATCATCCCACTCTGGGGTTGATCTTTCAGTGGTTCAATGATAACATCAATGAAACAAGTTTTTTCCCACTTTTTGCTTTAGATATTGGCATGTGGGCTTTGTCCAAATGTCTGCACGTCAGATATGAAACCAATAGTGTCTACTGTGGAATAATCTGAAGAAGAGTAAAGGGGCAAATGAGTGTCTGCTTAGATTAGTGTCTTATTGATAAGAATTCACTAAGGCAACTAGGCGTTAGGATTAAAGGTTTTCCTCTTCTATGCATTTACAGAGGGCTCATTAGAACAATGCTTCTCAAGACTGGCTACACATGAAAATCTCCTCGGGAGCTTTTAAATTCTGATGTCTGGTTCACACCTCAGAGGGGCTAAATCAGTGTTTCTTGGTGCCAGAGACTTTTTGTTTTTAACTCTGTAGATGATTCTTCCGAGCAATAAGCATTGAGAATTTCTAGAACTTCATTGGTGCATGATACTCTGCCCTAAGTATTTCTCTTTCTTAATTACTCATTAATTTCTCTTCTTGCATGTCCTCATTTATTTTCTTATTTTCATTCTCTGGTGTTTTTTCCTGTAATATTTACTAAATCATGGTTATTGTTAATTGAGCTATATGAATGAAGACAGTAATGTTGATTAGTTTCCACATATTATCTTTAGAGCATTCTTATAAAGAGGAAGAAAGGCAACATTTCAGATACAGAGCACATTCAAGTGATCCATCTTGTATTAGTATGGCAATGTGCCTGATACACTTCTTCAACAAATATTATAAAAATATATCACACTTTTTCGAAACAATCAAATAATGTCTGTGGAGAACTGTATTTTTCCAAAGACAGCCATAGAAACATCTCTCATCCAACCTGCTCCTTTGCAATGTGACCTTGCCTCTCCCTAATCAAAAAGGGGATCTGATTTTCTCTCCTCTTTAATCTGATTGGCCGGGTGACTCACTTGTAACCAGTGGAATGTGGTGGGAGTGTCCCTGTGTGCTGAGGCTAGACAAGGCTATTTCCACGTGGTTTCTGAGAGTGTTCCCTCTCCAGAAGCTCCCTCTTAGGACAGTCTCTGTCTCAGAAAACCAGACTGTGAATTAGAAGCACAAGCTGCACAGATATGCCAAGAAGATGGTCCCATCTCAGCTCAGCCTCCAAATCCCCCCAGTTCAGGCTTCGGGCATACGAATAAAGGAGTCTCTAGGTAATTCCAGGTCCTAGCCATGAAGATCACTCCGAGCTTTCCAAGTCTTCCCAGTTGAGATTCTGGGTATTAGGGAACAGAGACCAGCCACCCCTGGAATGCTCTGTCTTATTTCTGCCCCTCAGAATCCATGACATCAGGAAATGCTTGTACTTCGCCTCTGGATTTGCAGCTGTTTGTTACACAGCACAGATAACCAGAATAATCTCAGGAGAGCCACACCAGGGAAAGCACAAAGAAAACACCTATCTCTGTAAGTTTCGTTTGATACTGTTTCTGTTTTCCAACTTCATAAAATCTTCTAACAGGTACTTCTAAAATTTTTACCAGTCTGACTACTGTATAGGCACATATAAAACCCACGACTCTGTTTCCCACTTCTATTATTTCAAAGAGCTATTGATTTTATGTACCAATTTAACAAATATTATGAGGTATTATATGTATGTAAATATATATATATATATATATATAGTTTGACAAAATCCTTCCCTTAAATAGTGTTAAGATGGACCACCAATATGTAGAAATCTAGAGCTCTAGGGAAGCTCAAGATACAATAACTACAAATGGAACATTCTTTAGAAAAGAAGGATCTTAACACAGGCTGTGTCTTCATACCCACTCTGTTGAGTGACCAGCACTCCCTGTGCTCGTCTCAGGGCCATAGAGTGGTATTAGTCTCAAGAAGGAATGAAAACAATACCCACCATTCAAAAGGAAGGTTTTCCCTAACTGTACTGGAACTTGAGCTCACAACATATCCCTGGAACTCTTCTCATTGGTGTCCTTTTTCTCATGAATTTGGAGAAAGTATGAAAGGGAGAAAGTAAAAGCAAACAGGCCAAGTAAAAGATTGCATGTCAATGGAAGTCTAAGAGAAAAAAAAAAAAAGAGAGAACATTTATAAAGAGAAAGAAAGAAAGAACTTGTAGCTGAAAATACCGCCATGTTATCAATCCCTGATAAAGACTCTCTGGTCTTCTCACAAAAGTACCGTCAAAGATGAGAAAACTCACACTCACAGAGCACCACGAGCACAGGAACCGACCGCCCACTGCCAGAACCGGAAGGACACTGTATTCAAATGGATCTGGGCCAGGGTCCAGGACAAACTCAAGCAAACCTTGATTTGCAGCTCATCCCTTAATTCTGCCTTCTGAATTGAGGAAGGAAGCTAGGAAGATAATTCAAATGCCCTTCGTGTCTGGCTTCTAACTCAGAGAAGAATCCATGTTTGGCTTCTAACTCCTGGCTCTTTATCACCCAGAAAACAGGACCGTCTTCCTTTACGGGCCTGTGGGAGCCCTTCCAGGTGACCTCCAAACTCACAGCCATCTCCTTTCCACATGTACTATGAGACACCAATACTCAGAACACAGAAGGACAATAAACTCATTTATTTTATCATCAGAATTTTTTTCTTTAACTAAGAGCCTCATGAAAAATGGATATTGAGATGGACCTCCATGTAGGATATATGTGGTCATGACTATACCAAATTTAACAATAAAGCTTTTTCATTTCAGCATGATGTTTTACGAAATTAGTCGACTTGGAAGGGAATAGAAACATGTCATTATGATTGATCTCTTAAAACCAATGAGCATAATTTTCTAAGAATGGAAATGATATGTGGTTATGTGAGCAGTTTACATTATGGCAGTCACAAAGGCCGTGTCTCCTAGAATCAGTGCTGACTTGCTAAAGGTGAGCTGTGGCCGGAGTTTGAGGCCCATCAGGACAGATCTTGAGCTCTGTGACATGGGTTCTAAAATGTGCTACCTACCACGGTACGAATCTCCTTGTAAGTGCTTCATTTTGCTTTACTGTTTTTTTAAAGTAATTTGTGATATGGTGTATTGAGAATGCTACATTTGTATACCTGTGCTGGATTCATGTTGATGTATGGCAAAACCAATACAATATTGTAAAGTAATTAACCTCCAATTAAAATAAATACATTTATATTTTTAAAAAATTACTAAATAAAATGACACTAAAATTTGAAAAAAAAATTAAAAAATTGCCTTGTAGTTTTACTGTGTTACAATTGATTCCATAAATTATGTTGACTCCATGGCATACCAAAGTAAAAATGATCATAATAAAAGAAAAATAGGGACTTCATTGGTGGGTCCATATTCCCAATGCAGGGCTTGGGTTCAATCTCTGGTCAGGGAACTAGATCCCATAGTTCAGTTCAGTCATGTCCTACTCTTTGTGACCCCATGAATCGCAGCATGCCAGGCTCCCTGACCATTACCAACTCCCAGAGTTTACTCAAACTCACGTCCATCGAGTCAATGATGCCATCCAACCGTCTCATCCTCTGTCGTCCCCTTCTCCTCCTGCCTTCAGTCTTACCCAACATCAGGGTCTTTTCAAATGAGTCAGTTCTTTGTATCAGGTGGCCAAAGTACTGAAACTTCAGCTTCAGCATCAGTCCTTCCAGTGAATATTCAGGACTGATTTCCTTTAGGATGGAATGGTTTGATCTCCTTTCAGTCCAAGGGACTCTCAAGAGTCTTCTCCAACACCATAGTTTAAAAGCATCAATTCTTCGGGGCTCAGCTTTCTTTATGGCCCAACTCTCACATCCATACGTGACCAGTGGAAAAAACATAGCTTTGACTAGACAGATCTTTGTCAGCAAAGTAATGCCTCTGCTTTTTAATATGCTACCTAGGTTTGTCATAGCATTTCTTCCAAGGAGCAAGAATCTTTCAATTTCATGGCTGTAGTCACCATCAGCAGTGATTTTGGAACCCCCAAAATAAAGTCTCACTGTTTCTATTTTTTCCCCATCCGTTTGCTATGAAGTGATGGGACCAGATGCCATGATCTTCGTTTTTTGAATGTTGAGTTTTAAGTCAGCTTTTTCACTCCCTTCTTTCACTTTTATCAAGAGGCTCTTTAATTCCTCTTCACTTTCTGTCATAATGGTGGTGTCATCTGCATATCTGAGGTTATTGATATTTCTCCTGGCAATCTTGATTCCAGCTTGTGTTTCACCCAGCCCAGCATTTCACATGATGTACTCTGCACATAAGTTAAATAAGCAGGGTGACTATATACAGCCTTGACGTACTCTTCCGGATTTGGAACCAGTCTGTTGTTCCATGTACAGTTTTAACTATTGCTTCTTGACCTGCATACAGATTTCTCAGGAGGCAGGTAAGGTGGTTGGTATTCCTATCTCTTTAAGGATTTTCCATAGTTTGTAGTGATTCACACAATCAAAGGCTTTGGCATAGTCAATAAAGGAGAAGTAGATGTTTTTATAGACCTCTTTTGTTTTTTTGGTGATCCAGCAGATGTTGGCAATTTGTTCTTTGATTCCTCTGCCTTTTCTAAATCCAGCTTGAACATCTGAAAGTTCTCAGTTCATGTACTGTTGAAGCCTGGCTTGGAGAATTTTGAGCATTACTTTGCTAGCATGTGAAATGAATGCAATTGTGCAATAGTTTGAACATTCTTTGGCATTTCCTTTTTTTGGGATTGGAATGAAAACTGACCTTCCCCACTCTTGTGGCCACTGCTGAGTTTTCCAAATTTGTTGGCATACTGCATACAGTACTAGATCCCCTGAGCTCCAACTAAGACCCAGGCAGCCAAGTAAAGAAATAAAAATAATTTTTTTTTTCAAGAAGACCTTTAAAATGTGCACAAAGACATATCTGTGATATGTTTATTTTTCACATGATTTCTTGAGATCTAGTAAACAAAACCCACAGATTACTTGCATACAGCATGATTAACACACCAATCCAACTACCGAGGAAAGTACATCTAACACTTTGTTATCATTCTTCTTTTGGGGGTGTACTCATGACTTTAAAAGTAATAGGAGAAAGCAGGAAGCAGGAACAAAGACACGGTACCTCTTGAGAGGATGTTCCTGCAGAATCTTTTTAGAACCTCAGCTTCTGGGAGTTACGATAAAAATACACTTGTAATCTGGAAAACTATCCATAAGAAAATTTCACTCAAACTAAGAAGTCAGTTTAACCAAGTAACAACCTAAGTCTGTAAACTAAATCTTAAAAGTAAAATGAAAATGATCGAGTCCATTGTCACCCAAAATGTATCTAAGAAAACATTAGTCCCTAAGCCACTACTAAAAGGGGGCTTCCCAGGTGGCATTAGTGGTAAAGAACCCGCCTACCAAAGCAGGAGACATAAGAGACATGGATTCAATGCCTGGGTCAGGCAGATTCCCTGGAAGAGAGGGTGGCGACCCACTCCAGTATTCTTCAGTATTCTTGCCAGGAGAATCCCATGGACAGAGAAGTCTGGGAGGGGGTAAGGCCATAGTTCATAGGGTCGCAAAGAGTTGGACTTGACTGAAGAGACCTAGATGTCCACGGACTAATGCATGGATAAAGAAGTTGTGGTATGTGTACACAATAGAACATTACTCAGCCATAAAAGGGAACACATTTGACACCGTTCTAATAGGATGGATGAGCCCAGAGCCTATCACAGAGTGAAGTAAGTCAGACAGACAAATGTCGTGTATTAACACACGTGTATGGACTGAGCCAGACGGCAGCAATGAGCCTATCTGGAGGGCGGCAGTGGAGATGCAGGAACGGAGAACAGGCTTGTGGACACAAGAGACGAAGGAGAAGGCGGGACGGATTGAGAGAGTAGCACTGAAACATATACATTACCGTGTGTAGAATAGGTAGCCAGTGGAAATTAACTGCCTGGCACAAGGAGGTCAAAACTGGCACTCTGTGATAACCTAGAGGGCTGGGATGGGGTGGGAGGAAGGCAGGGCACAGGGAAGGGACGTGTGTATATCCATGGCTGATTCATGTTGATACATGCTAGAAACCAACACAATACTGCAAAGCACTTATCCTCCAATTAAAAGTAAATAAATTAAAAAAACAATTTAACACTGAGAACTTGCAATGTTCCAGTCATTCCTCTAAGCTCATTTTGTGTATTAGCTCACATATGGGGAAAGTACTCTTCACAACCCTATTTTAAAGATGAGGAAACTGAGAGGCAAAAAGAGGCTAAGTGGCTTGCTCCAGGGCAATAATTGTGACTAGTGGGTCCAGGACACCCATTTGGGCTACGTTGTTCTGAAACCCAGATGCTTTATCTTTAGGTATAGGGAAATGAAGTGATTTACCCAAAGAAATGAAAATATAGTTATTGTCATAAGGGAGACTAGAGACCACACTTTCTGCTTGTTTTACTAGAAGAGTCTGAGAGATGGGGCAGCGGCGATAAGGTCAGGTGAAGAACAGTTCAAAGAGCCCTGTGTTCCAGCATGCCAGATAGAGCTTACATGTCTCCAAGGAATACTGTGATCCTACCAAGGAAACAGAACTAAGAGCTCCCACAGGATCAGTCTGGCTCTATTGCCTTATCCTAGCTAACCGCATAATCCAAAGCAAATGAACTGAGAAGTTACAGTGGAAGTGACTTTGATCCCATCATCTTTTCTGGGCAAACAGCAAATACGCAGAAGTCAGGATCGCTTATTATAGCCTAAGATCTCTACATGTAATCCAGACAGTACTCTTGGGAGACTGGGCTTTCTAGAGAGGCAGTGATGTGAGTAAGCATTCTTCTCCCCAATAAGACAAGTGGCACCTCAAAAAATTCAAGCCAGTTAAATCCCTACTGAAGAAATTTCTACTTCCTGCACTCAGCAGTTCAATTTAGACACAAGTAAGAGAGCCAGTCATACAAATTCTCAGTGCTCAGAGGAAGTACCCAGAACACATAATAGGTCCCACTGGGTTTCTTGATTGGTAGGACAGAGTTTGGTGAACTTGTTCGCATATACAATACTCTTTTGAAGGCTTCCTATGCATCAGTCATTGGGTCAGTGTTGGGGATTCCATGGAAAACCACACAGATGCCACACCTGTCCTGGTAAAATAAGCATATTCTCTGAGTTAAGGTACATGGTAAGTTGTTAACTTAAGAGTGCAAGGTACTTGCACTAAAATAGTATCTCACATGTGCATGCTTGTATGCTAAGTCATTTCAGTCGTGTCCGACTACATGATTCCAGGGACTGTAGCCCACCAGGCTCCACTGTCCGTGGGATTCTCCAGGCAAGAATACTGGAGTGGGTTGTCATGCCCTCCTCCAGGGGATCTTCCCAATCCAGGGATCCAACCTGTGTCTCCTGTGGCTCCTGCATTGCAGGTAGATTCCTTACCACTGAACCACCAGGGAAGCCCCACTAGTGAAGTCCCTGAATATCTCCCAGGACACTCATTTTTTGGACAAAATAATCATAAGAGGATTTGACAATAGGATCTCTAATAGTTCAGCCAAGGCTTTATCCATGGAAGACAGGGATTGAGGGAATTGATGAAGATAGCTATCCGAAGGCCACAGTGCCTAAAGCAGCATAGACAATAATACAGCCAAAATCATCTATAACTATAGCCGAATATCATTAAACGGCAACTTCAAGAATAAAGCCAAGGGGAAATTAACCTACATTTGTAACCAAAGGGCCAATGTTATTGATGCTTTAATAATTAGTCCCTTCCTGCTTATCTTCATCCACAAGGCTGAGTATCTTAGACAGGGTCATAAAGGATACTCTGCCCTTTGTACACACTTTGTCTCTTTAGAGTGTTGTACTGCAGCCTAACAGCTGTGAATGAATGGTGAATGGTGAACGTAGGGATTTAATAGGACCAGCATTCATTCACTCAGTCACTGATCCATCATCTCTGGGTGTCTTCCATGTTTCAAGCGCTGTTTCATGGCCCTGGAGATAAAATGACGAGTATAGGAAAGGTCTCTTGACTCCTGGAAGCTTATGTTGTGATGAGGAGAGAGGCAATAAACAAAGAGAATGTGATAAGTGCTATAAAAATGTGAAGACAGAAGAATGGGTTAGAAAGTGACCAGCAGGTTGGGGAGATGATCTGGGACAGGGTGATAGGAAAAGATCCTCTCTGATGGTGACGTTTAACCTGAATGGTCTAAATGATGACAAGGAATGAGCATCTCACATACCGAGAGTTTTGCTTATGGATCAGAGAATTTATACACTTTATGTGACTTTCTGGAGAAATTCCTTAGTACTTATATGGCAGTGTATTTGAGACAGATCGAGACACACCCTTCATTCCCTCTTCTGAGAGAACTGAACATTCTGGTTCTTGATAAAGACTGCTAGCTAGACATCTTAAAAAGAACTCAGAATCTGTTCATTCCCAATTCATTTCTTTAAACTTAATAAAAATCTTCCTGTGTTGTCGATGGAAACAGAAATTGGTGCAACATTACTGGCAGGACGTCTGATAAAACTGTGCTGCAGACTTTAATATACGCATGCTTTTATACTGGCAAGTCTACTGAAAATGTATTATTATAAAGATATACTTATAAATATTATATATAGTTTTATGGCACTAATGGTAAAGAACCCACCTGCCAATGCAGGAGATGTAAAGAGACATGAGTTCGATCCTTGGGTCAGGAAGATCCCCCCTGGAAGAGGGCATAGCAACCCATTCCAGTATTCTTGCCTAAAGAATCCCTTGGACAGAGGAGCCTGGTGGGCTACAGTCCATAGGGTCATAAGTAGTCAGACATGACTGAAGCGACTTGGCATGTATGCATGCAATTACAAATATCTTACATAGTTTAGCTATAGATATTATTGCTGCAACATTGTTTATAATGGCATGAATTGGAAAATAATAATGCCCCCCAAAATTGAATTAATCAAGGTAAATTGTATTCCTTTATATAATGAAATATAAGTGAAACACTTGAAAAACAGTGATCACACTCAGTAAGAGCTCATTGACTCTCAGTTACTGTGAACATCATGCTTACTCAGCCAGTCATAGAAAACTAAATTTTCAACAAATATTAATTGATATAGAAAGATGTTTGGGGGATGTGGAGATGAAAAAATATATATATTCTTGGTTAAAAAAAGATCCTTGGTAAAGACTTCAAAGTTCTCAGTGTGAGATCTTAAGTTGAACTCTTTGGACCATCAAGAAATAAAAAATTAGGACACTGATATTCTTGGCTCAGCTCTAGGATAAAAAATGAACCATCACGGCAGAGTCTTAGGGATGAATTCTGATTCTTTAATTTGACCTCATATGCCCATTTCTGTAAGTCCAGGAACTGTCCTGTGCAGGATTCGGTAACCCCACCCAATTTGTCACCATAAGATGCACCAGAAAGTTACTTTTGCTGCCACAACTGCTTAAATTCTGTTTGAGGCGTGGGTTCCAACTCTTACAGAGTTCTTCAGTGTAATTAATTCGAATTGTACTCTTTGTGAGGGACTCAAAATGTAGTTTCCCTTTCCATAAAAATGATGATTTGTTTCCTCCCAAATGTGGAGTTATTACCCTTGCTGCCTTTTCTTTATGCCCTTTGGGAAAGTTACTCAGCTTCCAAGTTTCCTTGTCTGTAAAACAGTTAAGAGAATGAAATGTGTTAATGTATATCCTAAACCTTTAAATCTGCTTCTTAATTATTCATGATCAATTATTTCAATTATTTAGACAAATCTCAATTGAATTACCATTTTGGAGGACTCTCTTGGCTTTCTTCATTCAAGATCTCTCCCATTTTTTTGTCCCTTCTCTTAAAACAATGTCAAAATACATACCTATCAAAAAACCCAGAGCTTCTAAGCACAACTTGCAAAGCCTTTCCTCTATGCATGTTCAACCATCCCCTGAGACCTAGGTGCATTCTAAGTAGGATCTTCAGTGGCAGGTTGGGGCAGGAAGAGCTGCCCAACAGATAAAGGCAGGGAGTTGAGAGGGGGAACGTGTATGATGCTTTCCATTTTGGCACTGGCTCAACCTCAGAGTGGTCTCCTTCCCAGTGCTCCCAGCTTAGCTCCATCTCCTTACCTGCCCCAGCTCTGAACCTGCTGCAAAGACTCTGTCTTTAAAGCAACTGTTATTCTGATGTATAAATATGATGCCTTAAGAGAAGCAGACTCTCTTTTGAAATGCCTCCACTTCTTTAGTTTTCCTCTTTCTTTGTGGTTGTTTTGTTTAGTCACCAAGTTATGTCCAACTCTTTGCAATCCCAGGGACTGTAGCCCACCAGGCTCCACTGTCCATGGAATTCTCCAGGCAAGAATAGTGGAGCGGGTTGTCATTTCCTTCTCCAGGGTTCTTCCTGACCCAGGGATTGAACCCAGGTCTCCTGCATTGGCAGGCAGATTCTTTACCATCTGAGCCACCCGGGAAGCCCTTTCTTTTGTCCTGTCACACCTGAGATGTTTACTCATCTGCACTTTTTTTCCCCCCTACAAGCTAAAGCTAGTGTTTCTCAGAGAGAAGTCTGTGGCCTGGCCACAACAAAGTCACTGAGGGGAGGGAGGCTGAAATTTCTGTGCTCCACACCTGACCTAAAAAATGAATCTCCTGCTCAGGAATTTGCATTTATAAAGGAACCCCAGATGACCCTAATGCACATGAAATCCTGAGAACCATAATCCAAGGAGTGACAGGCAGTGATGGACACGGGGCAGTGTTTGTGAGCAATGTTCCATTGATACAACGGTAGCTGAAAATACCTTCAAAACTCAAAGGGGTTTGAGAGTTTGCCGCAAAGGCCAGAGGGGCAGGAAGTAGCTCTGAAGTACTGGGAGATATTCCTACCGGAGTGGGAAAGTCTATAGATAGGCTAGCATCTGTAAGTTAAGCTGGCAGAGAAGAGGGCTTAGTGTTTTTCCTTCCTTCCTCCTTCCTTCCCTCTCACTCTCTCTTCCTTCCATACCTTGCTTCCTTTTTTTCTTTTTAACTTCATACAAAAAATGTGAATCAATTTAATGGTAGTAATGAACACTGAGATTTTTACATTAATCTCCTGGTCACATACAGTGTGTTCTCCCTTTCTAATTAGGTAATCAAGTTATTAATTATGCCTAATAGTTGTATGTTTGCCTATTAAAATTAATTGAAAACCAAATGTTTTCCATTGATAAAAGAAATCCATACCTATAGCCCAGAAAGCATTAGTGTGGTGTTCATGATAATGACTTAGAAGAAATGGGGCTGGAGAGGCAGAGTTGTCAGAGCAGAGGGTGCTAAGTTATATTCTAGAGCATGGACAATTTTCCAGGCTAGCCTTTGAATATTTGCACATTTCAGCTGTACCCCAGGAGGTTAGTATTGGTTATGTCTTTAGTAGTCATTTACAACCAGGGAGAGAAGGGCCCTTGGCACTGCCACACAGTCGGCAATTGGCCAAGGCAGACCCTGAACCCACATGGTCTGGTTCCAGAGTCCACTCTCTTAGCTCTATGACTCAGTGATTACCTCCTCCAAAGAAAGCTTCTCACCTAGAACATGGGGATGTATTACCTGCCTCAAAAGGCTGCTATGAGGATTAATACATGGAAATCCTTTCATAGAGTATCTGTGATACCGGTGCCATGTATGTATCTAGTATCAGTCATTAGTATTAGTAATTATCAATGGTCAATATAATTAGGGCTGGAACTATGTGCTCATGCCTGCATGCATGCTAAGTCAGTTCAGTCGTGTCTGATTCTTTGAGACCCTATGGACTGTAGCCTACCAGGCTCCTCTGTACACAGGATCCTCCAGGCAAGAATACTGGAGTGGGTTGCCACACCCGCCTCCAGGGGATCTTCCTGATCCAGGGATTGAACCTGCATCTCTTACATCTCTTGCAGTGACAGGAGAGTTCTTTACCACTAGCATCACCTGGGAAGCCCCAGTGTAACCACAATAACATATAATAATAATTACAATGATTATTAATTGATAGTCACATTCTACTGGACAGTAATATAACAAAAACATAGGCAGAATAACAAATATCTTTAATGAGGGCTGAGTGGAACATCTTTTAAAATGTGTCCTTCCAATGCCCTGTATCAGAAGCATCTGGGATGCTTGTCAAAAAAAAACAAAAAAACAAAAAAAAAAAAGAGAGAGAGAGGGATCCCAAGAGCCCCAACCAAAACCCACTATGATGAGATCCCCAAATCTGTATATTTAGCAAAGGTCCTAAGCACTTCTGAACACTAATGTTTGTGATTCCTTGACAGAAAGATGATATTAAAACATGAGAGAAGAGAAAAAAGTCAGCTGTCAGACAACCTACATATTTCTCTGCATGTAAGAGTTAAATAGCTCAAAGGCATGTACAGCTAGTCCTTCCAGGAAGTGGTATTTCTGATTTCTGTCATAAAGCTAAATGATTTTTGACTTGATAAAGTTTGCACTTACAATGTAATTAAATAATTTCCATACCATTGTGCTCTATTAGGATTGGATTAATCCAAGCAATAAAAATAGAATAATAATGATGATGGATGATGGTGGATAAAGATGGGGGATGATGATAATTATAAAGTGCTTGATGTTTTACATCAAAATTATACGGTCCTATTTTCATTAACTTTATGCTAAACCATGGAGACAAGAGTGATTTGCAAACTTTTTAAGCAGCAATTCAGGAGTAATTTTAAATGACTTGTCATCTTTATGGTGCCCTCTTGTATCGCTCTACCCATCTTTTCTAGTATCTCTGTGGTAGGGGCTTTTAACTCTAGAATTATAAGTTTTAGGTCTATGTTAAAATACCTCAACATTAATAAGCATTGAAAAGTAAAAACTGATAAATAGATCAAACAAGACACTCCAAAAGCAGAGCCACTATAAAATTAGGTTCCCAACCTACAGGGTATTCCATGTTCAAGTATTACAAAATATTTCAGGAAAAGTTATTACTAATGAGAATTACAATATCCTAATTTCTTGTCCAGTTCCACCTAGTTATTACCACTTCTCCACGTCAACCATCAAATGTCAAGGAAGAAAATATTTCCAGTCTTTGAACCATAAAAGCAACCATCGCTCTCAGAATCTATAATGCCCAAACATTTAGCAAAGAGAAAATAAAATTGTAATGGACAGGAATTAGAGCAAACTCCAGGAGACAGTGGAGGACAGAGGAGCCTGGTGTGCTGCAGTCCATGGGGTGCAAAGAGTTGGACACGACTTAGCGACTGCACAACAAAAGAAAATAGTTGGTGATGATGTTTAGAGAAAAGAATTTGATTTCTCCTGCCAAGGAACTGCCAGAAGGAAGCAACCGGCAGATAAATATGACACTGCACATGCATCTGTACCTAGCCGCCTCTGTCATGCTTTGAGGACTGTCCAAAATGCAGCGCTTTCGAAGACGACAGACAGAAAGGAAACTGGATGCATGCCCTTCATTTCCTTCCCTGCGCATAAATACCTCCACCTGTGCCAGGAGACGAAAACAGGAGGACGTGCGAGGAGGGAACCTCTTCACTATCTACCGAGCAGCTGCTCGGTTTCACTGACAGCTGCTGGAGGTAGCCCACAAGAAAAGCGCCTGCAACTCTGTAATTGATGATGACTTAAAGTATGAAAATGAGCACATTCAGACATTTCACAAGGAAAGAATGAATAGTCAATACTAGCAAAGTCCATTTTTCTTATGCCAAGATTTTGATGGTGGTTTCTCTGGGTAAGCAAATGTTTCTTTTTATATCGAACTCTTAGCTCAATACTACATATTGACAAAGCATGAATACTTTGTGTTCACTTTCCTAAATGAACCTTGGAATTACTTACAAAATCCTTCACTTTCCTTGGTAGCTGTTGCCACATAAAGCATCTATTGGAAGAGGAAGGTCCAAAGAGAGGGTGAGACAGAGTAAAGAAAGAAAACAAAACAAATATAGAAAGAATAATCAGAGCAGGAAAAAGAACTTTCACAATTAGACATGTAACTAAAATCATTGCCTCTTGTTTTCAGGCAATATTCAGTACCTAATGGGAGTTCCTTGGAAGAGATTTTATTTTCTGCGTATCTTATACTTTATTATTAATGCTGCAAATCTTATTTGTGCCTGAGAATGGGAATGAGTATGGGGCACACAGTGGCATACAAAAGGCTGGCCTTGGCTCCCAAGAGCCGTTTTTAGTTCAGTCATTCAGTCGTGTCTGACACCATGGACTGCGGCATGCCAGGCTTCCCTTGCCATCACCAACTCCCAGAGCTTGCTCAAACACATGTCCACGGAGTCAGTGATGCCATCCAACCATCTCATCCTCTGTTGTCCCCTTCTCCTCCAGCCTTCAATCTTTCCCAGCATCAGGGTCTTTTCCAATGAGTCAGTTCCTCGCATGAGGTGGCCAAAGATATTGGAGTTTCAAATTCAGTATCAGTCCTTCCAATGAATGAATATTCAGGACTGATTTCCTTTAGGATGGACTGGTTGGATCTCCTTGCAGTCCAAGGGACTCTCAAGAGTCTTCTCCAACACCACAGTTTAAAAGCATCAATTCTTCGGTGCTCAGCTTTCTTTATAGTCCAACTCTCACATTCATACATGACCACTGGAAAAACCATAGCTTTGACTAGATGGACCTTTGTTGGCAAAGTAAAGTCTCTGCTTTTTAGTATGCTGTCTAGGTTGGTCATAGCTTTTCTTTCAAGGAGCAGGTGTCTTTTAATTTCATGGCTGCAGTCACAATCTGCAATGGTTTTGGAGCCCCCCTGCCCCCACCAGAATAAGCTCGCTCACTGTTCCCACTGTTTCCCCGTCTATTTGCCAGCTCTGTGTGCAGTGTAATACACCACATTGTTAGCTTGGAAGCAGCTTTGGTGACAGTACTTTTACCACAGAAACCGGAAATGTTACCAACCAGAGCTCTGTTTCCCTTCCCACACCCCCGCCCCAGAAAGTTGATTGCTAAATAAATATCTACCAGAGTCCACCAGCCACATGAAGTCTTCTTGACAAGTATCTGTAATTGTAAGTAAACACGTTCTCTGTGCTACACATGTTCCCTGCGTATAATATTTACGAGTATCCTTAAGAAGGGCCAGGATATCTGTTTTTATTTCTGCTAGACAAGGAGAATGAAAACTCAGAGATTAAGTAATCCACCAGTATCTCAAAGCTTTAATTAAGACATACTTTGAATCCAAAATACACCTTCATATCCTATATAATGCTGTCTTCCAAGATTAATGGGTTATGAGATCCTGGAGAAAAATGCTGTCAAAGGAAAGCTTGATATACATGCCAATAGAAAACACTGATATTAAGGTGGAAAGATGCAGGCTCGGTGTTTGAGGAGTCCTGGGGGTGTCTAGGGGCCCGATGCAAGGCTCCATGCTCTCTGTCGCCCTCTGTTCACCTGAACCTCAAAGGAAGATACAAGGGCACGCTCACCAAGTCCCTGGATGCCGCCGAGCCTGGAAGGACGTATCATCTCACTTGTGTATTACGTAGATTTGTCCAAACAGTCCAGTCTCCTTTCTGGAGTCAGGAAAATTTAACAAAGTGAAATGAATAAAGGAAAGGTCATATGCATCATGTGAAAGAGAGAACGGTACAACTCCTGAAGAGAGAAGAGTTTGGGAGGAGATTGAAGGCTGTCTTTCGCCTCTGAAGAAGAAATTCTCCCATCTCTGCAGAAGAGACTCTTTCATCCAGGGAGTGGAATTTAACTAACAAAGGAGAGCTATAAGAAGGAAGATTCCATTTCAACAGGAAGAGGCATTTTCTAGTACAAAGTAGTGTACTAGTCATCTCTCAGTTTATTCAAGGAGAATTTAAAAGTCATCTCTCATGAAGTAATGATTAAATATGCAGGATTTGAAGCCAAGATCCAGGTTCAAATCTGAGCTCCATGGCTTCCTAGCTATATGATCCTAGGCAAGTCTCAGTGGTTTCCTCATCTGCAAAATGAGGATAATAGCACCTAATTCAATGGGTTGTTATCAGAATTAAAAGAAATAATGTAAGTAATTATATAGAAAGTGTTATAACAGTGCCTAGTACAAAGTCAGGCTTATGGAAACATTCACTGCCACTTTGGGATCTAGAGGGTTCCTTCCTTGAGATAAATCAGAAGTTACATCAATCTTAGTAGTCTGATTTTGTGTTTACTTAACTTCCCCTAGAACAAAAATATTTGTTGACAAATTGAGACTCTTAGTCCTTAATAATATTTATTAAGACTGCCATGGAAAATGACAGCATAAATTCTAGAGGAAGTGGAGGCAACACTTATTAAAAGAGTTTTAATAACTTCTAAGTGTTTCTGAATATATTTTTTAAATATATATTTTATTTCCTAGTAGCTCAAATGGTAAAGAATCCACCTTCAAAGCAGGAGACCCAGGTTCAATCCCTGGGTTGGGAAGATCCTCTGGAGAATGAAATTGCAACCCACTCCACTATTCTTACCTGGGAACTCCCATGGACAGAGGATCCCAGTCCACGGGGTTGCAAAGATTCGGACACAACTGAGCAACTAACACAGACATCATGTCCCTAAGAAACAGACCAACAAATTAGCCTTGACATTTAACATCCTTCTAAAAATGATGTTCCTGACTTTGTATATTAGTACCTTTTTCACCCTTACTTTCATTCAAATGGGAAGTAAGTTGATATACTGCTACCTGTGGGAATAGGGGTTATAGCTACATTTCTTTTTATCTGACCACAAATTTTATTTTTTGAAAGATTTCCTATGTACCCATTAGTTTGGATAAGTGCTCTCAGGCTAAAAAAGATGCATAGAGTTATTCTCAAAAGGAATCATCATTATTTAGTTCTTGAATTTTTACCAATAGGCAAAATTGACTCCACTATGGTTCTCAGTCTGAGCCATTGTCCAAGGAAGAAATGTCCATAAAGAAAGGATAATTAGCATTGAACAAAGCTAGTAGAGGTGATGGAATTCCAGTTGATCTATTTCAAATCCTGGAATCAAGATGATGCTGTGAAAGTGCTGTACTCAATATGCCAGCAAATTTGGAAAACTCAGCAGTGGACACAGGACTGAAAAAGGTCAGTTTTCATTCCAATCCCAAAGAAAGGCAATGCCAAAGAATGCTCAAACAAAATTCTCCAAGCCAGGCTTCAGCAATACATGAACCATGAACTTCCTGATGTTCAAGCTGGTTTTAGAAAAGGCAGAGGAACTAGAGATCAAATGGCCAACATCCGCTGGATCATCGAAA
>NW_011494773.1:3632434-3632829 GCF_000754665.1 Bison bison bison | reverse complement strand
AAGCCTTTGACTGTGTGGATCACAACAAACTGTGGAAAATTCTGAAAGAGATGGGAATACCAGACCATCTGATCTGCCTCTTGAGAAACCTATATGCAGGTCAGGAAGCAACAGTTAGAACTGGACATGGAACAATAGACTGGTTCCAAATAGGAAAAGGAGTACATCAAGTCAAGGCTGTATGTTGTCACTCAGCTTATTTAACTTATTTGCAGAGTACATCATGAGAAATGCTGGGCTGGAAGAAGCACAAGCTGGAATCAAGATTGCCAGGAGAAATATCAATAATCTCAGATATGCAGATGACACCACCCTTATGGCAGAAAGTGAAAAGGAACTAAAAAGCCTCTTGATGAAGGTGAAAGAGGAGAATGAAAAACTTGGCTTAAAGCTCA
>NW_011494773.1:3631883-3632334 GCF_000754665.1 Bison bison bison | reverse complement strand
GACACCACCCTTATGGCAGAAAGTGAAAAGGAACTAAAAAGCCTCTTGATGAAGGTGAAAGAGGAGAATGAAAAACTTGGCTTAAAGCTCAACATTCAGAAAACGAAGATCATGGCATCTGGTCCAATCACTTCATGGGAAATAGATGGGGAAACAGTGGAAACAGTGTAGACTTTATTTTTGGGGGCTCCAAAATCACTGCAGATGGTGACTGTAGCCATGAAATTAAAAGACGCTTACTCCTTCGAAGGAAAGTTATGACCAACCTAGATAGCATATTCAAAAGCAGAGACTACTTTGCCAACCAAGGTCCGTCTAGTCAAGGCTATGGTTTTTCCAGTGGTCATGTATGGATGTGAAAGTTGAACTGTGAAGAAAGCTGAGGGCCGAAGAATTGATGCTTTTGAACTGTGGTGTTGGAGAAGACTCTTGAGAGTCCCTTGGACCTGTC
>NW_011494773.1:3550191-3631783 GCF_000754665.1 Bison bison bison | reverse complement strand
TAAGATGGCTGGATGGCATCATCAACTCGATGGACATGAGTTTGGGTGAACTCCAGGAGTTGGTGATGGACAGGGAGGCCTGGTGTGCTGCTATTCATGGGGTCGCAAGGAGTCGGACACAACTGAGCGACTGAACTGAACTGAGCATTACTTAGCCTGAAGAACAGAAGGCTAAAGAGGGAAAAAAAAATCTTGTGCAATACCTATTTCAAAAATACGAAGATTATTATTTGAGAGATAGTTACTGTATGTTCTTCATGTCCCCTGAGGATAAACAAGAAAGTCAGAAAAAAAAAAAAAAATACAGCTTAAATGAGAGCAATAGGGATTTTGGATAATGGTTTTAAAAAGAACTCCTGGGTAAAGAGTGCCATTGAGTATCAGAAGAGGTTAGCAAGAGACAGTGCAAAATCTTTTCCTCTAGGAGTGTTAGTTGTGTTACACTGTTTTCCAATTTGTTTCACCACTTGCTTTACTATTTGTATTAATAAAGAAGGACAAGAAAAAGCTAACCCTTTCCTTCCCAGGGATGTTAATCCACAGACAAACATAGGATCACTACTAAAGACCTGTTAGTCGCTTTCTGTTCTTCATCCCAGGTGATCCACATTTTCCTTCCCTTTAGTCTCATATAATATGGAGCTGGACTTAAGCGATCCCCCCTGGTTCTGAAACTCTCATTATTCCATCCACTGCCTGGGTGCTCCTGTTCTTCTAGCCGCTCCTCCTTTCTCCAGTGGTTCCTCACACGTCTAATAGACACTCATCATGGGTAGGCCAAACCCTCTGAACACCTCTTCTGTGAAAATGTAATCAATTTTCATGGATTCAACTATCATCTTTAGGTGGATAACTCAGGTGGCCAGGTTATCTTTATACTATCTCTCAAACTGTAGTTCAGGATTTCCTTACTGATTAGTGAGTATTCTCATTTGGCTATTGCATAGTCACACGGTCATCAAAACCTCCAAACTTTCACAAAGGCACCTCATTTCCCTGACTTTTTAAACATTTCTCACCAATGCCTCCTTCAGTCACTCTATGTGCTAACCTTCAAAATGTGTCTCTTTTTCTCCATCTCTGATGCAGGCACCTCCCACCCATCTTCTCCCACCTCCAATCAGTGTCCCGGCCTCTCAATTCCTGTTCTCTTACATTGCTCTCAACTTTCTTTTCCATAGTTACTATCCGTAATTCTCAAGCACATACTGATTAGACTATAGGTTCTCTACTTTGACATTCAGGGCCCCTCACAAGCTGACTTCAAGTCACTTTCCCACATTTATCAACAATTCAAAATCCTTCTACGAGAGCCAAACTTATCCAGAGCTGCCACTGACCCTTTGCTCATCAGACCCAGCCATGGTATGTCTGTCTGAATCTCATTCATGCCTGCTTAGTCTCTTTAGCTGTGTTTGATTCTTTGCAACCCCATGGACTGTAGCCCACCAGGCTCCTCTGTACATGGGATTCTCCAGGGAAGAATACTGCAGTGGGTTGCCATTGCCTTCTCCAGGGGATCTTCCTGACCCAAGGATTGAACCTGCATCGGCAGACAGGTTCTTTACCAGCAGTGCTACCTGGGAAGCCTATGCGGTGTTGTCCAAAATCCAGCTTAAGGCCTACCTACCTTGGATCACCCAGTAAACAGCATTTACCTCTTCATCTACACTTCTCTCTTTAATAGTTCATTTGCTCTTAATACCTGTGGTCTTAAACTGTTAATTTTTTTCTCATATATCTTTTCCAACTCATAACTTTTTCAACTTTCAATGCATTGCAAACAATTTGAAAGCATAAACTCTTATATGACTTTGTATTCCTTGTCTTAAATAGATGTGAATGAATATTGATTAAACTGATTTTGCTCATCCTTGATTCCAAGTGTTGCTTCTATTTCTGCTTCACCAGGAGAACTATAAATAAGGCCTTCCACATTTACTTTATTATTTCTCATAAAACTAGTAGCTTTTAATCCATCATTTCACTCTAAGGCCTATTTAATCCTTCATATGAAAACTGGAAAGAGCAGGAGGAAGAGAATAAGTTAGAGGGAAAAGAGGAAGAAGTGGAAAGGAAAGACGACAGGTGAGGAAAGATAAAAATAAGAAGAGAAAGAAAGCCCCATGGTTTTGCTTCCTCCAAGTTTGACAACTCAGAAATTATTTGTGAACCTTCTTACAGTTCAATCACCATTTTGGTGAATCAGTCAGGAAGATTATAACTCACATGAATTACTGTCAGGAGACTATTTCTCAGTTTCAAGTTATGTAAGTAAAACAACTAACAGCTTCACTTCTCCTACTATGAAGCAAGTTCTTGGCCATCCAACTTATCTTGTTGGTGTTATTCAAGCACTAAGTTATCTCTGACTCTCTGCGACCCCATGAACTGCAACACTCCAAGCTTCCCTGCCTTTCACTATCTCTCCAAGTTTGCTCAAACTCAAGTCCATAGAGTGGGAGATGTATTCCAACCATCTCATCCTCTGCTGTCCCCTTCTCCTCTTGGCCTCAATCTTTCCCAGCATCAAGGTCTTTAGCAGTGAGTCATCTCTTTGCATCAGGTGGCCAAAGTATTGGAGCTTCAGCAACAGTCCTTCCAATGAATATTCAGGGTTGATTTCCTTTAGGATTGATGGGTTTGATCTCCTTGAAGTCCAAAGGATTCTCAAGAGTCTTCTCCAGCATCACAGTTTGAAAGCATCCATTCTTTGGTTCTGTCTTTCTTATGGTCCAACTCTAACATCAGTAAATTAGTTCAGTTCAGTCACTCAGTTGTGTCTGACTCTTTGAGACCCCATGGACTGCAGCATACTAGGCTGCCCTATCCATCACTAACTCCCAGGGCTTGCTCAAACTCATGTCCATCAAGTTGATGAAGCCATCCAACAATCTCATCCTCTTTTATTCCCTTCTCCTCCTGCCTTCAATCTCTCCCAGCATCAGGGTCTTTTCCAATGGGTTAGTTCTTTGCTAAAGTATTGGTGGCCAAAGTATTGGAGCTTAAGCTTCAGCATCAGTCCTTCCAGAGAATATTCAGGATGGATTTCCTTTAGGATTGACTGGTTTGATCTCTCTGCTGTCCAAGGGACTCTCAAGAGTCTTCTCCAACACCACATTTCAAAAGCATCAATTCTTTGGCACTCAGCTTTCTTTACGGTCCAACTCTCACATCCATACATGACTACTGGAAAAACCATAGCTTGACTATATGACCTTTGTCGGCAAAGTGACATCTCTGCTTTTAAATATGCTGTCTAGGTTGGTCATAGCTTTTCTTCCAAGGAATAAGCATCTTTTAAATTCATGGCTGCAATTCTCATTCCCAGTGATTTTGGAGCACCCCCCGCCCCCCGCCGAAATGAAATCTGGAAAACTATTTCCAATTTTCCCCCATCTATTTATCATGAAATGATGGGACTGGATGCCATAATCTTCATGTTTTGAATGCTGAGTCTTACCTACTTGAATGGAATTATTGCCAGTCAGTTTCTGGGTATCACAGCTGAATTTCCTTCTTTTAATTCTAGGAATATTGCCTCTTTGGCTATCTTAGTGTTTTCTGTCATTAAGATTATTTTTTTCCCTTTAGCATTAAGTCAAAGTTAATGCCTAGCCTTCTGCTGTGGCACTGTTGTTGAGTGGAGCAAATTATATCATTCTCACTAATCCATCAAATCCAAATACTAAAAATGAATTCCCCCTGGTGGCATAAACAAACCAGCCTTTAAAATGCAGAATATCATAGCAGATTGTCCTTGGCTGCTCACTATACTGTATGTTCTGACACTTGTTGGAGTATTTACAGTGCTTCTGCTAAAAAAAGAATTGATCAAGGGAAAACAGCCAAGTTCAGAGTGTTTTAAATCTACATTACATACTGTCAAAATAACTTTTAAATATATGTGAAAGTGAATATTTGCAATTCAAAACAAGAACACAAAAGGGAGAAATAGAAAATGCTTCTACTTCATATAAATTATATTAGAAAGAAGTTACTTGGATCATCCATTTTCTAGCAGACTCATGGAGAAATGGATGGCAGTGTAAGAGCATCCTCCTCCCAGATATTGCCCGTATAATGGAAAACAATAATCTCTAGAAAGAAAGATTAAAGATTAAGTACAAACAGCTGAACAGAAGATAATTCAGAGTATGATGACATATGGCCTTCTGATAGTATAACCATCATTTTGATATAGGAACTTGAGAATCAGATAAGTGTTTATTAAGCCCCTAGAATGCAACTGGCACTGTATCTGGTTCTTGGGAAACACAGAAGAGGCACAAGATTTGGTGCCTCTGTCAAAGGAGTAAGTAATCTAGTGCGGGGTATAAGAGCAATGCAAAAAGCACAGTGTTAAATGTAAGCCTTTTGCATCGACTAGAAGAGGAACACCAAATTCAGAGAAGGGACAGAGAGCTGAATAATGGAAGAGTCCATGTGGCTTCTTAAAGGAGTCAGGGAGAAAATGGGAATGAGATGGGAGCCTCAGGAATTAATACATTTTGACTCAGTGGTTGGAAGTGGTGAGGAGACAGTCTCAATAGGCATCTTCATGACAGCAACACTATTGATCAATGGGGAGCAGTTGAGGAGGCCACCTCAACTGGGGAGGAGGCTGTGTCTGTGCAGTAGAGAACACTCAATGTTGATAAGCCAATTTTAGATGGTCTTATAAATAGAAACTTGAAATACAGCATTGCATGTGGTTAGGACACCAATGGGATGCCTGGCTTGGATCTGTGACTGTGGAGCCAAGGACAACAAAAGGAATGAATAACCAAAGTTCATTTGAGCATTCTTTGTGGTTTCCAATAAATCATGGAACGAGGAAAAAAGAGAAACTATAAACATAGCAAGGATATAGAAAAAAGCAAGAGAAGCTCTGAACAAATTTTTCAAAGCTTTGAACCCCATCAAGAATCAGGTTCAAGTGACTAAATTGATTGATTTACTAAGACCCTTGTTATGTGTAAGCAATGGTTGAGAACAATCCCTTGTTCACCTACTCACAGAAAAATTAAGGAATTCAAATAATGTCATTAATGGGGCATGTCTATTTTGTCCTTTGTCCACTCTTTTATTTTCTAGATGGTTCCCTCAGCTGAGGCAACCACCTTACCAAACATAATCACACCTACTGACTAGAAAGTTCCTTCCCCAGGAATTTAGATTGGGATTTGAAGATGTTAATTTGGCTGTTCCCTTAACCTAACACCATATTAAAAAGCAGAGGCATTACTTTGCTGACAAAGGTCCATATAGTCAAAGTTACTGTCTTTCCAGTAGTCATGGATGGATGTGAGAGTTGGACTATAAAGAAAGCTGAGTGCCTAAGAATTGATGCTTTTGAACTGTGGTGTTGGAGGAGACTCTTGAGAGTCCCTTGGACTGCAAGAAGATCCAACCAGTCCATCCTAAAGGAGATCAGTCCTGAATATTCATTGGAAGGACTGATGCTGAAGCTGAAACTCCAATACTTTGGCCACCTGATACGAAGAACTGACTCATTTGAAAAGACCCTGATGCTGGGAAAGATTGAAAGCAGGAGGAGAAGAGAATGGCAGAGGACAAGATGGTTGGTTGAGTTTGAGTCAAACACCGACTCAATGGACAGGAGTTTGAGCAAGCTCTGGGAGTTGGTGAAGGACAGGGAAGCCCAGGGTGCTGCAGTCCATGGGGTCACAAAGAGTTGGACATGACTGAGTGACTGAACAAACAAATTAAATGAGGGTGAGGCACACATGAAAATGAGAATTGTCATCTTAGTCATCTGGCCCAGGAAACAGCACAGACTAATCTGCAAGAATATGCCCCAGCCAGGTGGCTAGACTCAGAAAAAGGATGAGAGATGTATAGTGAGAGCTGACTCACTCCAGCCAAGTAAAGCCCATAGCACTGAATCTCATCTGACCTCCAGGACCATGAACAAGTCCAGCTCAGAGTAGCAGACTTATTCAGCCAATCTCAAGCTTCATTGTTGACCCTCAACCAAATAAATAAATGTTTGGTGACAAAAACACTTACTCTCCTGTGCTGCTGAGATTTCATGGTTGTTACGCAGTTAGCTGACTAAATTAATGACATTCCTAACCTAATTTGAGCTTCTCAATATACCTCTGTATTCTTATAATACATTTCCTTTTTTGAATAAGTCAGTTCAAGCAAGCAAGCAAGATCTAATATACTTAAACACACTAGAAAGGGAAAAAAAATGCCACAACACACTGAGGTCAATATTCTATACACCTATTAAGGTGGAGGTTCCTGTACAAAACAGAGAGACAGATGATCCAAGTCGATCATCACAGATGATCCAAGCCTGCCTAAATCTGCTAACTGTCCCTTCCCTTCACTAAAACATTCTACATCTACCCTACTCCCAGGCTGTGCAGTGCTTCTTTCTCAGAACTTATTTTCTCCACTAATCTATTCCATCTCCCATGCTTTCAGGGCTACTGCTATGAGTTAGTGGTCTCCATAGTACATGGATCTGTTAATGAAATTTTAAGAGGGTATGATTGATTAGGTCATACTCTATCATCTTTTATACCTAGAATCACTTCTGTTTCATGAGACCCATGGAGAGGTAACATCTTTATCCAAAGGCATGAATTTCTAAAAGCAGAATTTCCAGCCCTGCAATGGGTGGAGTTTTCTCCCCAGTCTCCTCAATTACATAAGATTATGGACTGAGTCTAATGATTTCCAGAGACATAAACCAATCATACTGCCAACTACAGACCAGCACTTGCCAAGAGCATTGCCAGTGACTGAACACCAAGGGCATTTGCCATCTGCCTTGGCAGAGATTGAACCCTGTGCCACTGCAACTGTTGACCTTCAACACCCACTGAGGGAGTTCACAGTGGAGTGAGGCACTCTGTGCTTCAGGGAATCTGGTGGAACAGGTCTTTAGATAGATATTTTCAGGAACTGATTTCATGATCATAATCCTTGCATCTCTTCATATCTAGAAAAGCACTGAATCCCTTCATGATGACATCAGCTCCTCGTGACTTTTCTAAAACGAGTACTTGATGGCATTGAATTCCTCCTTCACCCTCATTGAACTTTTATATATTGACTCCTCACTGAACTCTTCATTGAACTCCTCACTGAATTCATATATTGACCTTCCCCCACTGCTCGTTGGAGCAGTCTCTTAGAATTGTTGGGAGTGTGTGTAATTTCCTGGGTTCTGTCTCACCACAATAAAAACTTGAAACAGCTGACCAGTGTCACACTCAGTTATGGCTCAGAGTTTTATTTGGTAAACAAAGGATAGTACACCCTTGAGGCATGAGGGCAAGCCAACCCCAAAGGAGAGGCCTCAACCCATCTGAGATCCCTATTTGTGTAAGTTCTGTCTCCTCCCCGCAAGCCTGTCTTATGCAAATTAGGGCTAGCCAGGAAGGGAACACATATTTGTTTCCCCTGAGGTTCCCACTCAGGTCTGAAGATTTTTCCTTTGTGCCTTTTTCCTGGGCTTTTCCCTTTCTTTGTCTGTCTTTTAGTCACTACCATTTAGACACCTTTTTCCTATTCTAACTACATAACAGAACTAACTCAGGTGCTGTCTCTCAGGCTGCAGTCCCCATTTTACGCCACCAAAACCTTAATACACAGCTCTCAAGTTGCGCATCTGTTTTAATCAACAATACTTCAGTTCAATCACTCAGTCATGTCCGAATCTTTATGACCCCATGGACTGCAGCACACCAGGCTGCCCTGACCATCACCAACTCCGGAGCTTTCCCAAACTCATGTCCATCGAGTCAGTGATGCCATCCAACCATCTCATCCTCTGCCATCCCCTTCTCCTCCTGCCTTCAATCTTTCCCAGCATCAGAGTCTTTTCAAATGAGTCAGCTCTTCGCATCAGGTGGCCAAACTATTGGAGTTTCAGCTTCAGGACTACTCCTTCCAATGAATATTCAGGACTGATTTCCTTTAGGATTGACTCATTTGATCTTGCAGTCCAAGGGACTCTCAAGAGTCTTCTCCAACACCGCAGTTCAAAAGCATCAATTATTTGGTGCTCAGCTTTCTTTAAGTCCAACTCTCACATCCATACATGACTGCTGGAAAAACCATAGCTTCAACTATACGGACCTTTGTCAGCAAAGTAATGTCTCGGCTTTTTAAAAAGCTGTCTAGTTTGCATTCCCACCAAAAATGACCCAGCAATCCCACTGCTGGGCATACACACCAAAGAAACCAGAATTGAAAGAGACACGTGTACCCCAATGTTCATTGCAGCACTGTTTATAATAGCCAGGACATGGAAGCAACCTGGATGTCCATCAGCAGATGAATGGATAAGAAAGCTGTGGTACATATACACAATGGAGTATTACTCAGCCATTAAGAAGAATACATTTGAATCAGTTCTAATGAGGTGGAAGAAACTGGAGCCTATTATACAGAGTGAAGTAAGCCAGAAAGAAAAACACCAATACAGTATACTAACGCATATATATGGAATTTAGAAAAACGGTTAATGATAACCCTGTATGTGAGACAGCAAAAGAGACACAGATGTATAGAACAGTCTTTTGGACTCTGTGGGAGAGGGAAAGGGTTGGATGAATTGGGAGAATGGCATTGAAACATGTATATTATCATATGTGAAATGAATCGCCAGTCCAGGTTCGATGCATGATACAGGATGCTCGGGGCTGGTGCACTGGGATGACCCAGAGGGGTGGAGATGGGGAGGGAGGTGGGAGGGGGGTTCAGGATGTTCACGTGTACACCCGTGGCAGATTCATGTTGATGTATGGCAAATCCAATACAATATTGTAAAGTAATTAGCCTCCAATTAAAATAAATAAATTTATATTTTAAAGAAAGAAAAAATAATAAAAAGCTGTCTAGGTTGATCATAGCTTTTCTTCCAAGGAGCAAGTGTGTTAATTTCATGGCTGCAGTCACCATCTTCAGTGATTTTGGAGCCTCCAAAAATAAAGTCTCTCACTGTATCCATTGTTTCCCCATCTATTTGTCATGAAGTGATGGGACCGGATGCCATGATCTTAGTTTTCTGAATGTTGAGCTTTAAGCCAAAATTTTCACTCTCCTCTTTCATTTTCATCAAGAGACTCTTTAGTTCTTCTTTGCTTTCTACCATAAGGATGGTGTCATCTGCATTCTGAGGTTATTGATATTTCTCCCAGCAATCTTGATTCCAGCTTGTGCTTCTTCCAACCCAGCATTTCTCATGATGTGTTCTGCATATTAAGTTAAATAATCAGGGTGACAATATACAGCCTTGACATACTCCTTTCCCAATTTGGAACCAGTCTGTTGTTCCAAGTCCAATTCTAACTGTTGCTTCCTGACTTGCATACAGACTTCTCAGAAGGCAGGTCAGGTTGTCTGGTATTTCCATTTCTTTAAGGATTTTCCACAGTCTATTGTGATCCACACAGTCAAAGACTTTGACAAAGTCAATAAAGCAGAAGTAGATGTTTTTATGTAACTCTCTTGACTTTTCAATGATCCAGTGGATGTTGGCCATTTGATCTCTGGTTCCTCTGCCTTTTCTAAAATCAGATTTAACATCTGGAAGTTTATGGTTCACATACTGTTGAAGCCTGCCTTGGACAATTTTGAGCACTATTTTACTAGCATGTGAGAAGAGTGCAAATGTCCATTATTTTGAACACTCTTTGGTAATGCCTTTCTTTGGGATTGGAATGAAAACTGACCTTTTCCAGTCCTGTGGCCACTGCTGTTCTCCAGATTTGCAGGCATATTGAGTGCTGCTCTTTCACAGCATCATCTTTTAGGATTTGAAATAGCTCAACTGGAATTCCATCACCTCCACTAACTTTGTTCGTAGTGATGCTTCCTAAGGCCCACTTGACTTCACATTCCAGGATGTCTGGCTCTAGGTGAGTGATCACACTATCGTGATTATCTTGGTTGTGAAGATCTTTTTTGTATAGTTCTCTTGTGTATTTTTGCCTCCTCTTCTTAATATCTTCTGCTTCTGTTAGGTCCATAACATTTCTGTCTTTTATTGTGCCCATCTTTGCATGACATGTTCCCTTGGTATCTCTCATTTTCTTGAACAGATCTCTAGTCCTTCCCATTCTATTGTTTTCCTCTATTTCTTTGCACTGATCACTGAGGAAGGCTTTCTTATCTCTCTTTGCTATTCTTTGGAACTCTGCATTCAGATGGGTATATCTTTCTTTTTCTCCTTTGCCTTTAGCTTCTTTTCTTTTCTCGGCTATTTGTAAGGCCTCATTAGACAAACATTTTGCCTTTTTGCATTTCTTTTTCTTGGGGATGGTCTTGATCATTGCCTCCTGTACAATGTCATGAACCTCCATCCACTGTTTTTCAGGTACTCTGTCTATCAAATCTAATCCCTTCAATCTATTTGTCACTTCCATTGTATAATTGTAAGGGATTTCATTTAGGTCATACCTGAATGGTCTAGTGGTTTTCCCCACTTTCTTAAAGTTAAGTCTGAATTTGGCAATAAGAAGTTCATGATCTGAGCTACAGTCAGCTCCTGGTCTTGTTTTTGCTGACTGTATAGAGCTTCTCTATCTTTGGCTGCAAAAAAATATAATCAGTCTGATTTCAGTATTGACCAACTGGTGATGTCCATGTGTAGAGTTGTCTCTTGTGTTGTTGGAGTTTGCTATGATCAGTGTGTTCTCTTGGCAAAACTCTGTTAGCCTTTGCCTTGCTTCATTTTGTACTCCAAGGCTAAATTTCCCTGTTACCTCAAGTATCTTGTGACTTCCTACTTTTGCATTCCAGTCCCCTGTAATGAAAAGGACATCTTTTGGGGCTGTTAGTTCTAGAAGGTCCTGTAGGTCTTCACAGAACCATTGAACTTATGCTTCTTCAGCATTACTGGTTGGGGCATAGACTAGGATTACTGTGATATTGAATGGTTTGCCTTGGAAATGAACAGAGGCCATTGTGTCATTTTTGAGATTGCACCAAGTACTGCATTTTGGACTCTTTTGTTGACTATGAGGTCAGGAGGATTGTTTACCAAGTGAGCCACAAAGGAAGCCCAATACAATAAATGGGAAACGTCATTATTTTTTTTTTTTAACAGAGCTTGTTTGCTTTTGTTTCCTGTGGACACGGGAAAAACAAAACTAGAGAAACAGTAGACGGTACGAGTGTGTCTACAAGGGTTCCTGTGGGTTGGTAAGTGAGAGGAGGCCTGGTGTCCAAACCTCGGGAAAGACTCGAGACTCAACCCTTTCTAGCACTGTTGCAAAGCTGTTCCTCCCTGGGTTTCTCATGGTATTAAAACCTAGGGCATTAGAAGAAGTGCAAGGAAAGGATGAGAAGTTTATTCTTTGTTTCTGCTTTTCCAAAGGCCTGCTGACCTGGAGAGATGGACAGTCACCAGTGACAAGGATCAGGAAGTCTACCCCTTGATGCCTGGGCTCTGGGAGTCATATTTGTCATTCCCAGCGCTTTCCTCTCAGGGGTATCTTGTTTTCACTGGGCCTGGCTTCAGTGCTCTGAGGACAGGGAGCCAGGCTCATAGCAGAAGAGACATCATTCTTCATCACCCAGGCAGGAAAGAGAAGGGTAAAAGAGGATGGAGAAGGTGCCATCCATGACTGTTGATTAATTACCAGTCTTGACAGTGACAGGAATGTGAAAAAACAGAGCAGAAAGGTAAAAAAAAAAAAAGCAACTTTATAGCCTCCTACACAGAAAATAACTATCTTAAATTAGAAAAATCAGTTAATCACATCAAATGTATTATAGTCAGAATCTGAGAATCTGGAAACTATAAATAAACAAATACGTCTCAAGGCTTGCATTTTCTGGGGGGTCCTGCACATCCAGGAGACCTGAAGGTAGGGGGCAACGATCTCTGAAAACCAACTCCAGGTTTCCGTACCTGAGTTTATTTCCTCTGCCACCTGTGTGCCTTGCTTTTCAGTGTTGACAAAAAAGGCAACAGCCGTCAATAAGCAGAGACACCGAGGCCGCTCAGATCTTACTGCCTAACCCCTCCTGGAAGCAAGCCGTCAGAATCCCTGGTTTCTTTGCTGGTAATCCTCGAAAGCAGGGGTCCCCAACCTCCAAGATGTAATGCCTGATGACCTGTGGTGCAGCTGATATAATAATCATGGAAATAAAGTGCACAAAAAATGTAGTGTGCTCAAATCATCCCAAAACAATCTCCCCATGCCCAGTATGTGGGAAAATTGCCTTCCATGAAACAAGCCCCTGGTGCCAAAAAGGTTGGGGCCCACTGCTATAAAGGATTCTTATTCCTTACTTTTCTTCCAGTGTCAACTGGCCTCCACACTACCCAGGGGGGAAGAAATGCCCCCCAACTACCTTCCGGTGTGCTAGAAATTCCCAGAAGTAGAACTGTTCCTTTAGGTCAGAGAATTCCATTTCTGGGAGGACTCAGTGAAATGCCAGATCTGTTCATTAGAAGTCCCCGAAACAAACTGTCAGCTTGACAATGTAACCCAAGGCTAGGAAGTTCCTAGTCGTTTCTGGGAACAGAGGGAAGGAAAAGGTTCTGGGTTTTTCTTTTATTTGTTGTTTTGTTTTTTCTTTTATCTGTTGTTTTGTTTTTTCTTTTCTTCTGCACGTCAAAGGAAATCAGTTGAAATAATCTAAGCCATCACTGGAAACAAAGCGAAGATTAGAGGAACTCAGAGAAAATACAATATCAGGATCTAAGTCAAGTGGAAATCCTGGTTACTCAAGGATCCTGGAAACCTCTCCTAAAAATTTGTTTTACCGTGGAAATATTGTTGAAATAAAACACATCCTCTTAAAATTGTGTTAATGTCTTAGAACAATAAATTATGTCATTGTATAAGTGAAGAAATTTAAAACACTTCCGATTTTAAATTTTTATGTAGTTATTCTTGATAATACATTATGGGGTTGTCTTGTTTGGATTGCATTAATTATATCTGCATTATGAAAAATCTTGTCCTAGAACTAACTGACATCATCAGATAATGTTCTATGGAGCAGTGTTGCTCAGAAGTAAAAAATACGTTCCATTTATTGTAGGAATTCTAAGGTACTCTCATCCAGTGAAAAACATAATAGAAAACTTTTTATTCATTTAAGACTCTCCCCCAATGTATTTTCCCATCCATATTATTTTTTTCTTTTTTATACTAATATCTTCAAGAAGCTTCCATATAACTGTGATTGAACCAAGTATTTAAACAGATCCCCCCCACCACCACCCACTAATTACTTTGGCCACTTGGAACTTCAATTTCACTTGAGAAGAGTCTTCTCAATGGTTAAAAACAATGTTCAGAATAAACATTGCTAAAAATTTGCAAAATTAAACTGTAACTTATGCTTACAGTACTTAGAACAATGATTTACACAAAGATGAATGCAAAAGCAAAATAATCTAAATTTAAATAAATGAGATTCCAAGACACTCATGCTTGTTCCTATTTTTCCCTCTCTCTCTTTTAACCATACCCCTTGTTCTGTGACACTGCTAATACACTACTAAAGGCTGAAATAAATCTCTCTTACCAATCTCTCACCTATGCAATTTAAAACCAGAGACAGATCCAAAGGGTGAAATCCATCTCTCTTTCCCCTTTAGTGTTCTCTTTAATTTACGTTCCTTTAAACATCACTATTCTTATTCAGAGACTACAGCATATTTATATTATCACCACTCCTCCCAGAAGTTCAACTCTTTTCACATATATCTTTCTATTCTTTTCAAAATCCTTCTATGACAAAGCCAAGGAGTAGGTTTATTGTTTGGCTGATTCTCTAGTAGAACGATCACCAGATCTTTTTACATCCTGCTTCTCTGAGCATATCAACCCCATTCTTCCCAGAGACAAACTCAGCACATAGTTGGTGCTCAACCACATTTGTCAGACTCTCAGAGTTGGAAGGGATCTTTGGGAACATCTAAATAGTGATTCTGAGAGCCAAAGAAATGAAGTCACTTGTCTGTCTTCCAGTATTCTTTTGCTATACTGGTTTAAACTGTGTTGGTTTGGTAACTATTGTAAATTGGGGGTATTGCCTATTAACAATGTCATGGTCATTTCAGTGAAGTGACTCAGCCATACATATACATGTATCCATTCTCCTCCAAACCCTTCTCCCACCCAGGCTGGTACATAACATTGAACACACATTCGTGTGCCATACAATAGGTCCTTGTTGCTGGTTCATTTTAAATATATTAAGTGCTTTAATCTTGACAACTGTATCTAAAATGCATACTATTATCATCCTCAGATTATCATATTTCATAGACCAAGAATCACAGACCTAGAGAGGCTTAGTAACATGGTTCAGTGGCCCAACTAATGAATGGAAGGACCAAGATCCCAGTTCCATTCTAACTGCAGCACTCCCTACTAACTATATCTTGTGTTATAAAGTAGACAGTGACCAGGAGCTAGTGATTATTGCCTGCTCCACGATCTCCTTTGTTTCTGTAACTGCCTAAGCATTCCTATGTGAGATCCTTCACTTTTCTGTTAAATGGTAAGACAGACTAACACACTGCCATTGGAGTACTCATATGCATTGAAAGCATTTAATAAAGTGGAAAGCTCAGAACTTTAAATTGAGAGAAATTAGCAGGCAAATCCATATTCTGTCAATTATCTGCTAAGTGGTTTCAGGCAAACTTGACTTCTTGAATCTCAGTAGGCTGTTCCAAGAGTAGTTAGCTACAAGGCTTCAAAATCTTACGTCAAATGCCTGGCAAATAGGATGCTGTCAATGAACAGCATCTGTTATCACTGTTGCTAAATGGAAAGTTCTTATATTTGTCCGTCTCTGCCATGATGTTACAAACTTTGGGCACTTTCTATTTTCTGTCAGTGGACACATTGTGCCAAGATTCTATAGTAAGTGGACACATGGTGATTCAGTAAGTCAGAACCTGGATAGATCCCCTGGCATCCTGGTTTTATGACTTCTACGGCAAAGGGCAGAAGTTTTCAGGCACTTTGATCCACCACCATCAAAAGGCTGCCTCCCTGAAGAGTAGTCATCAGACCCAGTGGTTGTACTAGGAGTCTTTCCCTGTCATGACTCACTGATCTGCCCTGATTTGGCTACCAGGTGTGTCTTTGCATTTCAGTTTTCTCTCCCTACTCTCCTAATTTATTTGCTCCGGTGTCTGGCCTGTGTTCTGAACTCAGTTTCATTTCTGAAATACTGGAGTGATGACTTCTCCATAGTTCACATGTCTCACTGCTGTGTGTACCAGTCTCCTTAGAATTCTGCTCTGGTTGACCCTGACAGGCCTTCACTCAAAGACCACAGGAGAGTATCTCCTGCTTGGGAGCTCTCTGCTGGTCTCTGTTGGCTTCCAGTCGCTACACCCAAAGCACACAGTGACCCTGATTCACTGGAGATGGGACTCTCCACGGGACAGTCAAGCATGTATACGTCTGATCCATGCTGAATCTTTGTTCCTACCATGCTTTAGATTATGCGCAGTTATAAGGGTAAACCCTGAAACCAGGAAGACTCTTGCTAGGGCTTAATAAGTTCATAATGTCAGTGTGAGTTCATTTTCAACAGTTTCTAAGAGACTTAGTACAATAGAAGGTTAAGCCAGGAAATGGAGTTGCAGGTGTAGAAAACAAATCCATGGTTAAAAAGGGGTAAAGTGTGGAAGGTATAAATTGAGAGACTAGGATTGACATATACACACTACTCTATATGAAACAGATAACTAATAAGGACCTACTGCATAGCACAGGGACTCTACTCAATACTCTGTAATCAACTCTATGGGAAAAGAATCTGAAAAAGAGTGAATATATGTATAACTGATTGACTTTGCTACCCAGCAGAAACTAACACAACACTGTAAACCAACTACATGTCAATAAAAATTGAAAAGTAAATAAGAATCAGAACAGGTTCTGAATAAACCAGGTCGAGGTTCCCTTTTGTCATCCCTGTATCTCCACCAGCATATTCAGGACTCCAGGGGACCTCTAAAGTAATTTCCTTTCTCAGGGATTCTCTGCATTAGGACAAGAATGGCTGTGACCTCTTTGGATCCAAACTTTGGAGAAGTGAAAGGAATCAAAGAGTATCAGAGTTTGAACTTTCACCTTCAGAGCACATCAGGACCAGAAATCAGTGCCAGCAGAATCTTGAATTCCAGAAAACAGAACAACTAAAGGTCCATTAGAAAATGACCACTGGTTAATACTGCATTTTGCAAAGAGTGGGTCTTTAAAATAAAGAATTTTTTTATGTATAAATTAGACTTGAATCCAATTCACTTTTTCAGTAAGAATTATTTAATATTTATAATGCACCATGAGCACTGGGGAGATCAAGGGTATGGAAGGGAGACAGAGAAAAAGAAAGGAATTATGTCAGTTCAGTAGGGAAAAGCTGATATTTTACTGACTGTCAAGCACAGCATGATGACAATAAAGGAAATTTTCAGTAAGGATTATAGACCTGTTCAATGGAATCTGAAAATGCTTCCATGACAAGCACACAAGCAAGCCTCATTTTATCACTCTTCACTTTATCGCACTTGGCAGACATTGTGCTTTTTACAAATTGAAGGTTTGTGGCAACCCTGCGTCGAGCACATCTATCCACCATGTTTCCAATAGCATTTTCTCACTTCATGTCTCTGTGTCACATTTTGGTAACTCTTGCAGTATTTCAATTTTTTAAAAAATATCATTATATTCGTTGTGGTGATCTGTGATCAGTGATTTTTTTTTATGTTACTATTGTATTGTTTTGAAGTATCCATATAAGATGATGAACTTAATTGATAAATGTTGTGTGTGTTCTGACTGCTCCACCAAATGACCATTCCTCCATCTCTCTCTCCCCGCATAGGCCTCCCTATTCCCTGAAACACAACAATATTGAACCTTATTGAGCCAGTTAATAACCTTACAAGGGCCTCTAAGTGTTCAAGTGAAAGGAAAAGTCACATGTCTCTCACTTAAAATCAAAGGTTAGAAATGATTCAGTTGAACAAGGAAGGCATGGCAAAAGCCAAAACAGGATGAAAGCTAGGCTTCTTGCACCAAATAGTTATCCAAATGGTGAGGGCAAAGGAAAACTTCTTGAAGGAAATTAACAGTGCTACTCCAGTGGACACAAGAATGATAAGGAAGCTAAGCAGACTTATTGCTGACTTGGAGGAAGTTTCAGTGGTCTGGTTAGAAGATCAAGTCAGCACAGCCTTCCTGTAAGCCACGAATCTAATTCAGAGCAAGGCCCTAACCCCCTTAATTCTATGAAGGCAAAGAGGGATGAGGAAGCAACTGAAGAAGAGTTTGAAGTTAGCCGAGGTTGTTGGTTCATGAGGATTAAGGAAAGAAGCTGTCTTCACTACAGGAAGACCATGCAAAGTGAAGCAGCAAGTACTGATGTAGAAGCTACAGTAAATTACCCAGATTACCTAATATAATCAGTGAAGGTGGTTGCCCTAAGCCATAGATTGTCAATAGACAAACAGCCTCACAGTGGAAGAACATGCCATCTAGGACTTTCATAGTTAGAGAGGAAAAGTCAATGACTGGCTTCAAAGGACAGACTGATGCTCTTGTTAGGGGATCATGCAGCTGGTGACTTTAAACAGAAGCCAGTGCTCATTTAGCATTCTGAAAATGTTGGGACCCTTAAGAATTATGTTACATCTACTCTGCCTATACTTTATAAGTGGGAAAGCAAAGCCTGGATGACAGCACATCTGTTTACAGCACAGTTTACTGAATACTTTAAACCACTGTTGAGACTTACTGCTCAGAAAAAAAAATCTCTTTCACTATATTACTGCTCATTAACAATGCACCTGCTTACCCACGAGCTCAGATGGAGATGTACAACAAGATTAATGTTTTCATGCCTGCCGACACAACATCCACTCTGTAGCCCATAGATCAAGGAGTAATGTTTGACTTCCAAGTTTTACTATTTAAAAAATACATTCTACAAGACTACAGCTGCTGTAGATAGTGATTCCTCTGATGGGTCAGGGCAAAGAAAGTTGAAAAACTTATGGAAACCATTCACCATTCTAGATGTCATCCATTAAGGACATTTGGGATTCATGGGAAGAGGTCAAGGTATCAACATTAACAAGAGTTGGAAGAATGTGATTCCAACCCTCATGGATGACTTTGAGAGGTACGAGGAGGAAGCACATGCAGATGTGGTGAAAATGGCAAGGGAACTAGAATTAGAAGTGGCACCTGAAGATGTGACTGAATTGCTGCAATCTCATAATAAACCTTCCATAGAGTTATTTCTCATGCATGGACAAAGAAAGTGGTTTCTGGAGATGGAATCTACTCCTGGTGACGATGCTATGAAGACAGTTGAAATTTAGAAAACCAAGGATTTAGAATGTTACACCAACTTAGTTGATAAAGCAGTGGCAGGGCTTGAGAGTGCCGACTCCAACTTTGAAGGAGGTTCTGTGGGTAAAATGCTATCAGACAGCATCACATACTATAGGGAAGTCATTCATGGAAGAAGAGTCAATCAGTGCAGCACAGTTCAGTGTCGTCTTATTTTAAGACATGGCCACAGCCACCCAGCCTTCAGCAACCACCATCCTGATCAGTCAGCCATGACACTGAGGCAAGACTCTCTACAGGCTTCCCAGATGGCTCAGCGGTAAAGAATCCACGTGCCAATGCAGGGTACACAGTTTCGATCCCTGGGTTGGGAAGATCCCCTGGAGAAGGAAATGGCCACCCACTCCAGTATTCTTGCCTGGGAAATCCCATGGACAGAGGAGTCTGGTGGGCTACAGTCCATGGGGTTGCAAAGAGTTGGAAATGACTGAGCAACTAAACAACACAGACTCTCCACAGGCAGTAAGTTTACAATTCACGAAAATCTCAGATGTTAGCATATTTTAGCAACAATTACTTTTTAATTAAGGTATAGATATTGTTTCTGAGACACAATGGTACTGTATTTTTAATAGACTATACTTAATAGTCAATTATACTTAATAGACTATGTATAAAAATAACTTTTACATGCACTGGAAAATGAAAAAAAGTGTGACTTGCTTTATTGAAATACTTGTTTTATCACAGTAGTCTGGAACAGAATCTGCAATATCTCTGAGGTATGCCTGCATTCCTTTCTTCTTTTTGACGCAATCTCTGATCCATAAAGACTGCTGGCAATATCCATCATTGAAAATTATAGGGAAATCTGAGAAAATGAGTAGGTAAAACATTATTTCCCTTCAGGGGATTTTTCAAGGAATGTCCAATATCACCCAACTCCAAAATGCAATGTGTTTCCTATTCAGAACTCATACCCAAGTGTAATGTAAATTCCTACCCCTGCTATAAATACTGTCTTCAGGGAAATCTTTCTCAAGGAAGACAAAAATCACAGTGTAATACACTTGAAAAGATGCAACAAACCTGTCACCCTTTGACGAATCGATAAATATGTTTTTATTGTTACCGTGAAATAGGTTACATATGTATACAGTTGTATGACTCTTTTTTTATGCAAGAAATAATGTGGGATTGCATTCGGTATGGAGTGACTTAGTTTTCACTGTTCTACATCACTGTCAAAAGTTCCATTCACAGGTCCCCACTGCATACATCTTTCTAGAAAGGAGCTAGGGATGGGTACAGGGCAGGGTTGGGGGTAGTCTTTGCTACAGATGTAAAAGCCATACTCCTTGCTAGATGACTTGAACTTTGCTTTGGAAATTTTCCATCTCTCAGTCTCGGATTCCTGGGAATGTTGCTTGGTTATTCCTCCTTTGTCTCTTTCTTTCTCTCCTTCTCCTCCCTCTTTTCATTGTGCAGCCCAAGAAAAATCACATGACCTCCCAACAAGGACCAAAGGGAAAACATCTAAACACTTACCAAAGCCGGCTGAAAGAGAATGATCAATTAGCTATTCAACGTGCGATGGATTTAAGAGTGGCTGGGGCTCCCCATGGGGAGTTTAAAATCATTTGACTCAATAGTCTTGGTGGGTTCGCTCTGGAGAAGCAACTGTCTTTTCACAGAGATTCAGTAACCATGTGTGCATGGATATCCTGTGAAAATGACACCTTCCTATGAAGGCTATGTCCCCAAAAGATGTTCACTAGAAATATCTCCGTACAGTCTAAGGAAAGGAATCTTATGTTGTACAGGCTAAAGGGCAAGCAGTAATACGAAGCTGCTTTTAAAAACCCTACTTTTTCACATATCTCTAATTTAGATAATTAATACCAGGATGTCTGAAATAGGGGACTTGAAAATACTTCTTAAAGGTAGGCTATGTAGTTTGGAAAGAAACATCACCGTAACCATCACCACCACCAATTGTACAATATTTACTTTGAATGCATCACCCAAAGTACTGGAATTAATAAATTCATGCAACTTTCTTGCTTTATTTAACACCCCTTATTAGTGACTCAAAGCATTTACTTTGTAATGTTGAATGAAGGTGTAAGAGAAATATATAATTATTTCTGTGGGTGGCTCAGGGGTAAATAATCTACCTGCCAATGTAAGGAGCCACAGGAAACACGGGTTCAATCCCTGGGTTGGGAAGATCCCCAGAAGGAACTGACAACCCACTCCAGTATTCTTGCTTGAAAAATCCCATGGACAGAGAAGCCTGGTGGGTTACAGTCCATAAGGGTCGAAAAGAGTCAGACGCGACTGAGTGACTGAGCACACAAGAGAGAAACTCCAGCTGACCTCTTAGGGTGAAAACCTTATGCCCAACAAAGGCAAACAAAACCTACCAAGACACAAAATCCTGGATTACAAAACTAGGCATTCATTCATTCATGCGCACAAGTTGCTTCAGTCGTGTCTGACTCTTGCTATGGATTGTAGCCTGCCAGACTCTTCTGTTCATGGGATTTTCTGGGCAAGAATACTGGAGTGGGTTGCCATGTCCTCCTCCAGAAGAACTTCCTACCCAGGTATTGAACCTCTGTTCTTATGTCTCCTGCCTTGGTAGGCCGGTCCTTTACCACTAGCGTCACTTGGGAAACCCTGTATGCTCAACAAATATTTCCTGTTCAGTTCAGTTCAGTCACTCAGTCGTGTCTGACTCTTTGCAACCCCATAGACTACAGTATGCCAGGCTTCACTGTCCTTCACCAACTCCCAGAGCTTACTCAAACTCATGTCCATCGAATCAGTGATGCCATCCAGCCATCTCATCCTCTGTCGTCCCCTTCTCCTCCTGCCTTCAATCTTTCCCAGCATCAGGGTCTTTTCCAATGAGTCAGTTCTTCGCATCAGGTGGCCAAAGTATTGGAGCTTCAGCTTCAGCATCAGTCCTTCCAATGAATATTCAGGACTGATATCCTTTAGGATGGACTGGTTGGATCTCCTTGCAGTCCAAGGGACTCTCAAGTCTTCTCCAACACCACAGTTCAAAAGCATTAATTCTTCGGCGCTCAGCTTTCTTTATAGTCCAACTCTCACATCCATACGTGACTACTGGAAAAACCATAGCTTTGACTAGATGGACCTTTGCCAGCGAAGTAATGTCTGTTTTTTCATATGCTGTCTAGGTTGATATTTCCCAAGTTCCTGCTTTAAGTGAAGTACCACACCACAGTAAGAGATATGGAGAGTGGTGTATACACAGGGCATGATCTTTCAAGAAACAAACGCTTTAGTAACACCCACTGAGATGATTCTCAGCCCCACTCAGGAAGGGTTCATTGTTGAAAATAGCAGAAGGATCTTGTTGTAATAACATATCACCTATAAAAAATCTAGTATGATCCCGGAAAATAGCATATGCCTTTTCCCCCCATGCCTACACACTCTTTAGAATGATTAATCCCTGAAAACTGCATCATCTGTTAATAGGGTAAATCTTTACAGTGAGTATTGAATTATTCTAGGGGGTACTATTACATCTATTCAAAACCCAAGAGAAAGGGTCATTTAATCTGATTTAGCTCCAGATGCCTCTTCTATAAACTGTATACAGTAATACTTTTTACCTCACTAAGAAGTGAAATAATGAAATTTAAACCACTTAGTCCAATTTCTGAAAATAAACTTTGGTTCTTATGAATAATAAAAATAATAATATAGTGTCTTGCCACCTGTGAAAACTGCTAAGTTATTCTGAAACTTACCTACCAGCTTCAGGCAATCTTTTTTTTTTTTTTTTCTTTTATGGCTTAACTGCTCAGCATGCAGGATCTTAGGTCTCTGACCAGGGATTGAACCAGCACCCCACCACAACCCCCCGGGGCCCCCTACAATAGAAGCAAGAAGTCTTAATGGCTGGACCACCCACGAAGTCCCTGCCTGCCTGCTTTAAGGATGTGTTCCAAATCCGCTTATGGTGCATACATTTAGAAACAAGTGAAAAGAAATTGTTTACATGCTTATGAACTTTGGTGCTCTGGCCAGCATGCCAGGTGAATGAAACTCATGGCCTTAAGTCTACTACCAAGGCAGAAAAATGGTGAGAAGGAAACTCCATAGGAAGAAATCTGTCCAAATGTTTATCTCCCTTCATTTAGATCCATAAAACATATAGATCAAATGCTCAGAGCTATTAGGAGCAGAGGAGAATGCCAGAATCGATGCTGCAACGCATTTTGTGCTTACCCCGAATTAATGCTTCTAGATCAGCGTTGTTCCTGATTTAACTTCTTGTTAATGGTCTTAAACGTTTGATCTATATCTTTTGCCAGCTCAGATACAGAAAACTCCACATCATGGATTCCCCATAGAGTCATGAGGAAAGGAATCTGCAATACCAACAGAGATGGCTAGAAACTATACCAGGTTTGAGTGACACTTCCTTTCCTGCAAAGTAGTCATTACAGAGAAACTTGATGCTCTTATATCATAAAATATAACTACCATCAAAGGGAAAGCTTTCACTACTCACCAATAATTAAAATCAAGGTTCTTTTTAAAGAGTAGAAAAGTCTCAGGGAGTTGATTCCCTTTCCTGTTCTCTGCTTTTAGGACAATTTCAATAAATAACTTTTGAAACATCAAAAGATCTAGCAACAACTTTGGGATCTTCAGAAATATGTCTTATTATGACTGGACCACTGCTTTCCAAACTGAATTCACTGGAGATGTTAGTAGGTGCATTGAAAAGAAAGCTAGTCTGATAAAACAATTTAAATTTTAGAAACATACCCATGAGCTATAATGGATATGCACAATTCATATCTATACATTAAATGTCTAAGTTTCAGAGTAAAGCAAAATTTTTAAATGTGTACATCACCCTATTTTATGTAAGGATTTTTTTCAGATTAACACCTTTGGCATCCTGGTATAATTATTTATTGGTAAGTTTATCAATTTCATGTTAAACTACAGAAACAAAATGAAGTAAAATAAAATAGTTAATATGTACTAAGTACTTGTAATATGCCAGTCAGATATTATTCTAAATACTTTGCATGTATAATTTTATCCTCCTAGAAACTCTGTGATGTATTTACTGTTGTTACAGAGGAACCACGAGGTTAAACTTTTCAGGGTAGACTGATAGTAAACAGTAAGGCCAGGCTTCAACCCAGGCAGTCTGGCTGCAAATCATCTCAAACCTGCATACAGGCAGAAAACTCAAGGTGATTTTAGAAAAATGACAGATAATGAAAATGCTTTTTTTCCATCTAGAAAGCAGAATGCTAAAAAGAAAGAATAATATTCTCATATGTAAAATAGGCTTCAAATAAAAAAGTAAATTAACAGGAAACACTGCCCAAGAATAAAATTGCTGAAGTAGTAGAGAAAGTAGAGGTTGAATTTGCATAAATATTTTTTTTTCTCTGAATTATTTAAAATACAAATCTTTCACCATGTTTACCTCTTAGGACAGTCTTTATTAAAAGCAATTGGATTAATAATCCCTAGACCCTCATGAACATGCAAGCATGCCTGATTTCATATGAAGTGGGTAGAAAACACTTAGTGAGTCTGGGGTGACTTCATTTCATTATAAGTGGGCCAGTCCACAGCAAATTTCCTGGGTATTAATATTTCCACCTGAGAAATGAGTCTATTAGGACTATGAGGAAAATGAAGCTTCAGGAGCACAAATAATAATAATCACCTCTTAAGATGATAAAACTCTATAAACAAGTTGCTATGTGAGCTGCACCTCTGCAAAATATCCTGAGATGATGGCTTCCCAGGCAGCGTTTGTAGTAAAGAATCTGCCTGCAGTTCAGGAGACCTGGGTTCGATCCCTGGGTCAGGAAGATCCCCTGGAGAAGGGAATGGCAGCCCACTCCAATATTCTTGCCTGGAGAATCCCATGGACAGAGGGGCCTGGCAGGCTGCAGTCCATGGTGTCTCAAAGGGTCGGACACGACTGAACACAACACAGCCCTATTCGGGTGTGAAATGACCAAGTCATGGACAAAATTACAGCACCATTTTATTGACACAAATATAGAAACTTGAGAAGCCAAAATATGTGTTCAGCATCCTTAATTATGTATATCATCTTGCTATACACAATGAAAAATTTGCCAATGAAGCACTGTCCCTAATAGGGAAAAAATGTTATGGTACTACAACTATTTTTCTAGATTCCATATATATGCCTTAATAAGTGATTTTTTTTTCTAACTTACTTCACTCTGGATGGCAGACTCTAGGTTCATCCACATCATTACAAATGCCCTAACTCTGTTCCTTTTTATGGCTGAGTAATATTCCATTGAATATATGCAACATATCTTCCTATGCATTCATCTGTCGATGAATATTTAAGTTGCTTCCATGTCCTGGTTATTGTAAATAGTGTGGCACAGGGAGCTCAGCTCAGTGTTTTCCAGCACCTAGAGGACTGGTCTGGGAAGGAGGGGAAGGAAACTCAAGGGGTGGCAATATATGTATACTTATAGCTGATTCACGCTGCTGTTCAGCAGAAACTAACACAACATTGCAAAGCAACTATACTTCAGTTAAAAAACTAAACGCCCCCCTGCCCCAAATGGTATAGTATGAACAGTGATGTCCCAAGTGCCACATTTTCTTTGATAGTTACCCTCAGTCATTCATCCCTATACCCTTTGCTCTTGTTTTAGCCATTAGCGAGATTTAAGTCCTACATGATTCAGATCATCTCCTTCACTGTCCACCAGAGAACTCAGCACGCACAGGAGAAGGTTTTTATGTCTATGATGGCCCAGGAACATGTGAAGGCACTGGTTTTAGGAATACGTCTGTTTCCAATAAAGACAACACTGCTGCTAAGTCGCTTCAGTCGTGTCCGACTCTGCGACCCCATAGATGGCAGCCCACCGGGCTCACCCGTCCCTGGGATTCTCCAGGCAAGAACACTGGAGTGGGTTGCCATTTCCTTCTCCAAGGCAGGAAAGTGAAAAGTGAAAGTGAAGTCGCTCAGTCGTGTCCGACTCTCAGTGACCCCATGGACTGCAGCCCACCATGCTCCTCCGTCCATGGGATTTTCCAGGCAAGAGTACTGGAGTGGGGTGCCATCGCCTTCTAGTGCAGTGCTAAAGGTCGAACAACATGGGTATCCCAGATCATATTCTCTGATAAGGTAACAGACATCTAAATCCAGAATCCATATCTGCCAAATGCGATCTTGAAATCTTTCTCCTTGTTTTTTTTTTTCCCACAGATAAGCATAAATCATTGTTTCTTGCTTTTTCCTTTCCTTTTTTTGTCTTTTTATTACAAAATTAAAACTTATTGCCCTGTATCCCAAAACATTACAGATCTCACATCCTGTTTGGGCTAATTATATCATCCAGTCTGCCAAAATGGTTTCATCAATGAGCTTGCATTGCAAGAACCCTCCTAATCAATTCTTTGACACTTAATTAAGGACTGTCTGTCTTTGAGGATTTGGAGCCTAAAACAGGGAGGGGCTTCTGCATGCAAGGTAGATTGTCAGAGTTTCTTGCAAACAGAAGCCCATCTCTCTCATCATTTGTGCTTCCCTGGCTTCTTTGATATTGCTTTGAACTTTGGGACTCTCTCTAGTCCCCAGTCCTCGATTTTTTTTTTTCTTGGTTACTATCATCTTGGACTAGGGATGCATAGCATTTTACATGTTGCTATGGAATTCACATAGGGTTTGGACCCCTTTTAAACCACCTTACAATTAAATGAAAACATATTAGAAAGAAAGCCCATACAGGATAAAAAGAGCCCCTGGTAGTATGTGAGGATCAGGCAAGGATGGGACAGAAGATACGGTTGGGCAAATTCTAGGACAAATCTTACTAAAACTCATGGAAAAAAATTATAGTAGAGTGCACCCTCTATTTTAAGCATATTGATGAGTTTTTGCTAACAATTTCAATTATTTAAGCCCACATGAATCAAATATATGGATCTTGAAGTTTATTCAAATCTAAGAAGATTAGAATTAAGGATATGAAAAATGAAAGTGTGCTCAGAGCAAAATAATCTTAAAAATACATGTTTAACAAACCTAACATATGGCTGAATTGAAATGCAGATTTTTTATAGTATTTAGTCTGATTATATAGCAATACTTCTCTTGTTCTAATATGTCTCAGATTTCTCTTTATGCTTCTATTTATAGTGAATGTTTTCCAGTCACTTATTTGTTAACAGTTGATTTAATCAATAATAGATTTCAATGATGAGTAAATTTATTTGACAACAATAATTTTGTAATAAATTTTCAGAGATTTCTTGTAGACTCTGTTTCTCATCATAATTGAACTTAAATAATGTATTGTGTAAATAATTGCCTAATGTGTGAGTCTACTAGGATGTAAGCTCTGTGAGGTAGGGACAGTATCCATCTTTTATTTATTTTTTGATTGGAGGATACTTGCTTTACTTTTGTTGGCCTCTGCCATACATCAGCATGAACCAACCACAGGGATACATATGTCCCTTCCCTCCTGAACCCCCCTCCCCTCTCCCCCCTCATCTCACCCTCTAGGTTGTCTCAGAGCACTGGGTTGAGCACCCTATGTCACACAGCAAATTCCCACTGGCTGTCTATTTCACATACAGTAATGTATGTTTCCGTACTGTTCTCTCAATTCATTCTACCCTCACCTCCCCACACTGAGCCAACAAGTCTCTTCTCTTATGTCTCCATCTCCGTTGCTGCCCTGCAAATAGGGTCATTATTACCATCTTTCTAGATTCCATATGCATGCATTAATATATGATATTTGTCTTTCTCTTTCTGACTTACTTCACTCTGTATAATAGGCTCTAGGTTCACCTACCTCAAAGACTGACTTGAATATGTCCCTTTTTTAGAGCTGAGTAATATTCCATTGTATATATGTATCACAATTTCTGTATCCATTCCTGTGTTAGTGGACATCTAGGTGGCTTTTATGTTCTAGCTATTGTAAAAAGTGCTGCAATGAACATTGGGGTACATGAGTCTCTTTCAATTATGGTTTTCTCAGGGTATATACCTAGTAGTGGGATGGTTGAATCATATGGTAGTTCTACAGCTAGGTTTTTAAGGAATCTCCATATTTTTCTCCATAGTGGCTGTATCAATTTGACGGTGTCCATTGTATTCCATACTTTGTTTAGCACTTAGGGCATTTTTACCTTCATGTATCAAATATACTCAAATAATTATTAATAAGGGAATAAATAAATACTGTATTGATCACTTTACGAATATCATAAATATTTGGAAGACCCTGATTATAAATAGGGGCAACAGCAAAGACTGAAAACATCAATAGAAGCACTGTCTCTTGGACCACAACTAAACCAATCCCCAAATTTCTCCATTTTCATAGAAGAGAGGGCCATCTAAATTTTAGGTCATATTACTCTTCCTAAAAGCTGAACTGTGGAATCCATGATTAAGATATTTCTCAAATAAAATATCTACCCACTGTGTATACCCTCAGTTCAGTTAGATTCAGTTCAGTCTCTCAGTCATGTCCGACCCTTTGTGACCGCATGGACTACAACATGCCAGGCTTCTCTGTCCATCACGACACCCGGAGCTTCCTCAAACTCATGTCCATTGAGTTAGCCATGCCATCCAACCATCTCATCCTCCATTGTCCCCTTCTCTTCCTACCTTCAATCTTTCCCAGCATCAGGGTCTTTTCCAACAAGTCACTTCTTTGCATCAGGTGGCCAGGGTACTGCAGTCTCAGCTTCAGCCTGAGTCCTTCCAATGAATATTCAGAACTGATTTCCTTTAAGATTGACTGGTTTGATCTCCTTGCAGTCCAATGGACTCTCAAGAGTCTTCTCCAACACCACAGTTCAAAAGCATCACTTCTTTGGTGCTCAGGTTTCCTTATAGTCCAACTCTCACATCCATACATGACTACTGAGAAAATCATAGCTCTGACTAGAAGGACCTTTTATGGCAAAGGAATGTCTCTGCTTTTTAACATGCTGTCTATAGGTCATAGCTTTTCTTCCAAGGAGGAAGCTTCTTTTAATTTCATTGCTGCAGTCACCATCTGTAGTGATTTTGGAGCCCCCCAAAATAAAGTCTCTTACTGTGTCCATTGTTCCCCTATCTATTTGCCATGAAGTGATGGGACCTGATGCCATGATCTTAGTTTTTAGAAAGCTGAGTTTTAAGCCAGCTTTTTCACTCTCCTCTTTCCCTTTCATCAAGAGGTTCTTTAGTTCTTCTTTGCTTTCTGCCATAAGGGTAGTGTCAACTGTGTATGTGAGGTTACTGATATTTCTCCTGGCAATTTTGATTCAGCTTCTGCATCATCCAGCCTGGCACTTCACATGATGTGCTCTACATATAAGTTCAATAAACAGGGTGAAAATATACAGCCCTGATGTACTCCTTTCCCAGTTTGGAAGCAGTCTGTTGTTTCATGTCCGATACTAACCTTGCTTCGTGACCTGCATACAGATTTCTCAGGAAGAAAATGGGGTCATCTGGTATTCTCATTTCTTAAGAATATTCCACAGTCTGTTGTGATCCACACAATCAAAGGCTTTGGCATCGTCAATAAAGCAGAAGTAGGTTTTTTTTTTAATGGAACTCTCTTGCTTTTTCAATGATCCAACAGATGTTGACCATTTGATCTCTGGTTCCTCTGCCTTTCCTAAATCCAGCTTGAACATCTGGAATTTCACAGTCCATGTACTGTTGAAGCCTGGCTTGGAGAATTTTTAGCACTATTTTGCTAGCGTGTGAGATGAGTGCAATTGTCCAATAGTTTGAACATTCTTTGGCATTGCCTTTCTTTGTGATTGGAATTAAAGCTGATCTTTTCCAGTCCTGTGGCCACTGCTGAGTTTTCCAAATTTGCTGGCATATTGAGTGCAGTACTTTCACAGCATCATCTTTTAGGATTTGACATAGCTCAACTGGAATTCCATCAACTCCACTAGCTTTGTTCCGTAGTGATGCATCCTAAGGTCAACTTGACTTCACATTCCAGGATGTCTGGCTCTAGGTGAGTGATCACACCATCACGGTTATCTGAGTCATTAAGATTTTTTTTTGGGGGGGGTGGAGTATAGTTCTTCTGTATTCTTGTCACCTCTCCTTAATATTTTCTGCTTCTGTTAGGTCCATACCATTTCTGTCCTTTATTGTGCCCATCTTTGCATGAAATATTCCCTTAGTATCTCTAATTTTCTTGAAGAAATCTCTAGTCCTTCCCATTCTATTGTTTTCCTCTATTTCTTTGCATTGATCGCTGAGGAGGGCTTTCTTATCTCTCTTTGCTATTCTTTGGAACTCTACATTCAGATGGGTATATCTTTTTCTCCTTTGCCTTTAGCTCCTCTTCTTTTCTCAGCTATTTATAAGGCCTCCTCAGACAACCATTTTGCCTTTTTGCAATTATTTCCTTGGGGACAGTCTTGATCATGGTCTCCTGTACAATGTCACAAACCCCTGTCCATAGTTCTTTATGCACTCTGTCTCTCAGATCTAATCCTTTAGATCTATTTGTCATTTCCACTGTATAACCATAAGGGATTTGATTTAGGTCATACCCAAATGGTCTAGTGGTTTTCCCTTCTCTCTTCAATTGAAGTCTGAAATTGGCAATGAGGAGTTCATGATCTGAGCCACAGTCAGCCCTGGTCTTGTTTTTTCTGACTGTATAGAGCTTCTCCATCTTTGGCTGCAAAGAATATAATCAATCTGCTTTTAGTGTTGAGCATCTGCTGATGTCCATGTGTAGAGTTGTCTCTTGTGTTGTTGGAAGAGGGTATTTCCTATGATCAGTGTGTTCTCTTGGCAAAACTCTGTTAGCCTTTGCCATGCTTCATTCTGTACTCCAAGGCCAAATTTGCCTGTTACTCCAGGTATCTCTTGACTTTCTACTTTTGCATTCCAATCCCCTATGATGAAAAGGACATCTTCTTTGGGTGTTAGTTCTAGAAGGTCTTGTAGGTCTTCAAAGAACCATTCAACTTCAGCTTATTCAGCATTACTGGTTGGGGCACAGACTCGGATTACTGCAGTATTGAATGGTTTGCCTTGGAAATGGACAGAGATCATTCTGTCAGTTTTGAGACTACATCTAAGTATTGCATTTCAGACTCTTGTTGACTATGAGAGCTACTCCATTTCTTCTAAGGGATTCCTGCCCACAGTAGTAGATATAATCATCTTCTGAGTTAAATCCACCCATTCTAGTCCATTTTAGTTCACTGATTCCTAAAATGTTGTTGCTCACTCTTGCCATCTCCTGTTTGGCCACTTCCAATTTGCCTCGATTCATGCACCTAACATTCCAGATTCCTATGCAATCTTGTTCTTTATAGCATCGGACTTTATTTCCATCGCTAGACACATCTACACCTGGGCATTGTTTCTCTTTGGTTCTGTCTCTTCTTTCTTTCTGGAGTTATTTCTCTACTCTTCTCCAGTAGCATACTGGGCACCTATCAACCTGGAAAGTTCATCTTTTAGTGTCCTATCTTTTTGCCTTTTCATACTGTTCTCAGGGTTCTCAAGGCAGGAATACTTGAGAATACGTGAGGGTGTGTACCCTAATTAATGTAAATGCACATTTTCTGGGATTACTTCATAAAAAATAAGCCTCGTTTCATAGTAACTTCTTTAAGGGGGAAAACAAATATTTCTTATTCTATTGGTTAAATCTTAACCCACTGTTGTAAGCATTCCTCTATCCTAAACACCTGTTACATCCTCTATGATCCAAGAAAGCAAAATCCTGTGCTGGGAAAAGGGAAATCATCTGACCTCATTCAGAGAAGGCTTAGACTGAGGAAAATGAAGTAGGAGTCATCTAAGCATGAGTTTTAGTTTTCAAATCGGAAGTAGGAAAAATAAAATAAGAAAAGGATTATTATGATGAAGATATTGGCTTAGGGAAAGAATATATCCCTGGTGGCTCAGTTGGTGAAGAATCCATCTGCAATGTGGAAGACCTGGGTTCAATCCCTGGGTTGGGAAGCTCTCCTGGAGAAGGGAACAGCTACCCACTCCAGTATCCTGGCCTGGAGAATTCCATGGACTACACAGTCCATGGGGCCGCAAAGAGTCGGACGTGACTGAGTGACTTTCACTTTCACTTATATTAGAGAAAGGCCAAAAGGTCAAAGTGGAATCTAGGGTTTGCCCCATTCTTCCGCTGACGTGTTTATTCATTTTAGACCAAGTTCCTACCCTTATAGTTTGGATCATCATGCCTATCCTTTTAGTTACCATCTTTCTTTCATTTTGATTGCTGTTTGCTTTGTTTTCCATATTAGATTGTTACCCCTTTTTGGAAAGTCTGCTGACAAAGAAGCTCTTTGTCCCTGACTACATCTCACAGTGTTTCTCTCTCTGCTACATGAGCACTGTGGACTGTTTGAGTGTAGCTTACAATTATGGTACCGCATACACATCATTGGACTGAAGGCACAGTAGAAGAGGCACTGGCATAGAACTGGGGTCTATGCAACTTAAAGTTTATCAACAGTGTATATTTGTCAATTAAAAGCTTCCACTGTGCCTTATGATGCTAATTTTAAAATATCTTATGCTATCTGCTGTGAGTTTGGGGGAACCAATGAAACTCAGCAAGTGTATCCATTAAAGATTGGACTATGTAAGATATACCATGCAGGGAAGACTGTTAAGATGAGAGGCTTCCAGAAATGATAGATGGCCATTAATGAAAAATGCAAAAGCATAAGAGCTAATTCAATTTTTATTTGGCAAAATAAAATTGTTTCATTTCTGGTGCTCATGAAAATGCGGGAAGACATACTGTTAAAAACCTTGATATTTACCTCGACAAAAATGCTCAAGTTTTTCCCATTTGCACTTATTTGTGTGGTCGGGGGGAAAAAATGGGGAGAGAGCCCATTTATTTCTTCCTAGAGACTACGATTTCAAATTTCAATTAAAATGAAATGAGCGGCACGATTATCACTATAGAGCAGGCTGTAGGTAGCAGCAATGGGCCTCCTTTCATTGCTATGGCAACCGTGCTGCATTGTCACGGCTACCTTGGCGCTACATGTAATTGTCAGTGTGTGAGCTAAACTGATAATACACAATCAATACCCCATAAGCTGAAAACACATTCTGAGTCTGAAAGAAAACCTAGAGCAAGCGAGGTGATTTATTATTATTTTTATACACGTGGTCTGAGACTGACACACGTATTGCGGCAATCTATAAGTTTTGCTAGAAGGGGAAGGAAAACAAACCTGAATGGCACTCTCTGGACTAAATACCACCCACAGTCAGGGAGGATGAGCCTTAAATGGTCAGGGGCCCTGATGGAGCAGGAAACAGCACAGAATGCAATGTGGATGGGGCTTCTGAAAACAACCAGCTCCCCTTCTGAAGGGAATCACCCCTGCAGAGCTTAGAATAAAATATAGAGTGCAGAGTTTGCGGGAACAGAGTATGTGTGCACGGTGTTCCCTGGGTGTCCTCCTCACCACTGCCAAGCTGCCAGTTATATTTTGCAGCGACCAAATAAAAGTGCCTCATGCAGACACCAATTTCAGCCAAGGATACAAGAAAAGCAATCATCAAGAGGACCAGACTCTTCCATGTTTTCCACCCAGTCCTGCCCTTCTTTTCAAATCCTTAAACTGGTTGTTGCCCACCTTCAGTGTGTGTGAGAACTACCTGCAGGGCTTGAGAAAATTCAAATGGCTAAGGTGCCTCCCTCAGAATTCTCACGCAGTAGGTCTGAGGTGGGTTCTGAGAAGTTGCTAACACTGTTCGTTCCCAGGCCACACTTTGAGAACCACTGCCTGAAACTTATCTCAGCAGGGGTTTCACTGTTTGTAAATAATCATAATAATCTCTATTCTAGTAGAGTCACAATGCAACTAAAATATGTATGTTTTGGAAGGAAGAAGCATTAAGAAGGTTGCATTAACTGAATAAACTTGACTCAAGAAAAAAAATTAGATAGGACTTTTATTTATTTGTTTGTTTTCTTGTCTTTTGTACTTGTCTTACTTAGGACCTTGAGATAGATTGACCATTGCTGAAGATACTTAAGGAAGAAGAACACCAGGTATGCCAGAATATATGAAATCATAGGAAATCTGTGAAGTCAGAGAGAAATACATCTTTTAGACATGAAGACTAGCTTGAGACATGAGGAGTACAACCTTTGGGTGAAAGAAGACAAGAAGTGCCCCCCACCACCCAGATGGGTTTCTTGACCCATTGACCCTTACCTCCAGCCTCATTTTGGGAGTAGTGGCTCAGACAAAGCCTTCCTTTTAGTAAAGAGTAAGTGGAACAAAGCCAGAAGACTGGCGTTGGGAGGGTCCTTCAAAGAGGAAAAAGGTGAGTGGTAGGAAATGTTTGATGTGGTTTGGACCTAGGCAGAGATTCATGATTTGGCAGAAAGCTGCTGACTTAATGACCTTCACAGCACAGAATAAAGTCACTTTATCTCTTGTTTTCCAATGTGTGGTATGGTCAGAACATGTATGTTTTGGACAAGTACTGATAAAATACATGCCCTGAAATGTATACATACTCTTAAGGAATGATGGTGTTTTACTGTTCTTCCTGATGCTTACTGTTCTCCAAAGGACAGGATCTGACAGCATCTATTTAAATCAGGTTTCATTTATTCAGAGTATGCTCAGTCTGATACATGGTGAAAAACCAGGGGTGTGTTTCAAGTAATAGCTGTAAATTAGTGACAAAATCTACAGCTCAGTCAAGAGGCCACATAATTTTATGAAAGTAAATGCTGTTTTTCCATTCCTTTAAAATAATGTCTGTCCCATGTTGCCATGGAAAATGTAAGGCAGTTAACATTAATGTGAATTTAGTGGAATTTCAACTTTCACGATTGTAGGTTAATAAAATGGTATTTTAAAATATCATCCAATTTTTGATAAAGAAAAGAGGAACTCACTGAGACACTTAAGGTTCACAAAATGAGCCCAGCATTAACCAGAGATAATCATTATAGTAGATTTTCTTTTCTTTAATCTTACCTAAGTATGGTAACAGAATAATGTTTCCCAAATTGTGGTTCCTAGACCAGCGGCTCAGTTTTACCTGGGAACGTCATAGATGCACAGTTCTCCTCCCTGCTCACAGACCCACTTTATCAGGAACCCTGGGAGTGGGACCCAGCAATGTGGGTTGCACAAAGCCACGATCCTGATGTACCCAAGCTTCAGAAGCACATGCACAGAGTGCTCCTTTCTTTATCCCTGATCTCAGATAGGGGCCTGGTATGACACACTCTACAGAGCACGGCCAAACAGTCATTTTTCAGTTTCTGGAAATAATGGGCTATTAAAAAAAAAATCACTCATAAAAATAAGGATCTCTACCATCCTTTATGACATTTTTTATTATGATTTCCCCTCTGTTCACACTCAATTCAATCTTGATATGCATAAAAAATCAACGATAACAATGTTAATAAACCCATTTGCCACAAATTTGAAAGCAAACAACTGACTATACTATTTTTCTCTCATTTTTGTCATTACAATTTAGCAGTTGAGATCTGCTGCCTCTTCCCGGAGTTTACCCACCCCTCAAATGCCTGAAGATTACTTTTTAAACGTAAATGCATCAGGAGGAAAAGACACCTGCGAGAGTTTCTTTCCTCCAGTGAAACAATTTACTCTTAGATTAAGTTTAAATAATCCCTCAGAAACCCTAGATTGCAGCATTAGGTACTTGGCTGTTTTAGAAAGTATTTTTTTCCCCCACATTCATTAAAATTAATTTGTGCATTTTATGACACGAAAACTTATCAAAGCATCTTAACTGTGAAGCTAACCAAATAAATATCCCCAGCATTCCCCACACTTAAAGAGATTATTTATTTTCTCTGAGGGCTGATAAAAGTTCTGATGGCACATTTTCTAATTTTAAAACCATTTTCATTTCACACTTCTGAAAATCTTGAAGTCAGGAGTGAGCTGGTGGGTCTGTTTGAAGTGTGATTCACACTTTATGTTCTCTCCCCCCAACAGCTCATGCATATTTATAACGCCAACCAGACTTCAGGTTTTAAACATGCCAAAGAAAGGGACTATTTTAGAGAATAATAAGTAAGTGTGCTGTAGTTATGTAGCACTTTCTGTCCAAAATATCCACTCTTTTTACAAATTTGAACTCACAATTTTTAAAGATAAATAATAGAGAAGTCCTCCTCACCTTCACCTTATTCTACAAAAGGCTTCATTAAAAATAATATATTTTTTTCTCTACAGCACCTTCAACAGTAACTTTCCACTTTCCTTTTTCTAGGTTTATAATATTCACTATTTTACTTAATAACCACCAACTTACTAATCATTCATTCACTATTTCACTTAATAATCATTCATTCATTCATCAGGCAGTCAATCCATCCATCTCCCCACCCAACAAGTAATCCACCAGTCAGTCAACAAATACCATTACAAGGATGCTATGATAAAGTCAAGGATAGGCTACAGAGATACAAGCAGAGAATCCCTGCTAGTTAATAACAGATTAACTTTCTCAGCTGAGAGTACATAAATTATCTGAGATTACATGATAGGTATATAAGTTATTATATCAATATGAAAAGTCCCAAAAATGATAAATGGATGAAGTAATAAAGAAGGAAATACTTAACTTATTCCAGATATGGTTTTAAATGGCATCATGAAGGCAGTGGTGTTTTAATTTTATGTAAAAGGATAAAATGGAATTCACTAGGTGCAGTTCAGTTGCTCAGTCGTGTCCGACTCTTTGCAACCCCATGAACTGTAGCACTCCAGGCCTCCCTGTCCATCACCAACTCCCAGAGTTCACCCAAACCCATGTCCAATGAGTCGGTGATGCCATCCAACCATCTCATCCTCTGTCATCCCCTTCTCCTCCTGCCCTCAATTTTCCCCAGCATCAGGGTCTTTTCAAATGAGTCAGCTCTTCGCATCAGGTGGCCAAAGTATTGGAGTTTCAGCTTCAAAATCAGTTCTACCAATGAACACCCAGGACTGATCTCCTTTAGGGTTAGGTTATGGGGCACAATAAGCAACTCAGTCCAAAGAAGTAACATGAGCGAAGTTTCCAAGGCACGGAGAGGCGTAGCCTCTTGAGGCTGAGGGATCACCAGCTTAACACCATGGGCCAGGAGCTTCCTATGGGAGTGTGCTTTATTTCAAGGCATTCTAATTCAATTCATTTAAAACATCAAGCAGGTTCAGGAAAGCACACTCTCAGGTTCAGATTCAGTGCCTCTTACTGATTCCTAAAGCTAACTGGAAAGTGTGAGAAAAAATTAAAAGGGTCATAGGATCGGATTTGCATTTAGCTGTGTGGCAGACAGATATTAGAGGAGAGAGGCAGAGAGCAAACGTACTGGTTAAGAACAACTGTGGGACTTCCCTGGTGGTCCAGTGGCTAAGACTCTGTGCTACCAATGCAGGGAGTCAGGGTTCGATCCCCGGCTAGGGTACTAGATCCCACATACTGCAGCTAAAGATCCCAAGTGCCAAAACTAAGACCCAGTGCAACCAAATCAAAACAAAACAAACCAAAATAGAACAGCTGTAACAACCCGGTTCCTGTTAATACTTTCATTCACTCATTTGGCCAACTGATATTACTAAGTTCTTAAGATACACAAAACCCCACCAAGCTAAGCTCAGAATCAGATCATGGAATTATCTTAACAGAAAGTCCACTGGGTTGCTTTCTGTCGGTTGTTTTTGTTTGCATCTCCCTTTAGTAGGTAAACTTCTTATAGGCAGCAGCAACACCTCTTTTAAATGCACTCATGTGCTTGCCTAGAGCGCTACTACAGGGCTCTGTGCACCCTCTGTGCGGGCCACAAATGTGTGCTGATGACATTCAGTTTCACGACTGCAACACTGTTTTGTAACTTAGCCAGGAAACAGAAGTACTGTGATTCAAACAACACGCCATCCCACTTCCTCACTGCCAGCAACACAGCCCAGAAGCCAAAGCTCTGGGCTTGGGAGTGAGCTGGCTGGGGAAATTCTGGGACTCCATGGCAAGCACTGCTAACTTTGTCCTACTCGGAAGCGGCCTACACTTTTCAAGTACGCAAGTCATGCATCAGAGTAAAGAGGCATTATGTAGTCCTCTCAGCTTCCCTGGTAAGGGGCTGGACTTGTTTTCTTAAGCGAGAAAATATATGAACGTGTTGCTTTTAAAAACAATATAGGTTTTTAAAATAGTTTTTATTTATTTTTAAAATTTATTTAATTGGAGGCTAATTACTTTACAATATTGTAGTGGTTCGGCCATACATGGACATGAAAATTTACTGGATACCTGCCAGGTGGCACAGTGGTAAAGAAACACATACCGATGCAAGAGACTCAAGACACATGGATTTGATTCCCTGGGTCAGGAAGATTCCCTGGAGGAGAAAATGGAAAACTGCTCCAGTATGCTTGCCCAGAAAGTTCCACGGACAGACGAGTCTGGTGGGTTATAGTCCATGGGGTGGCAAAGAGTTGGACTCGTTATTAGCAAGGAGAACTCTATAAAACTTACTGCTGCTGCTGCTAAGTCGCTTCAGTCGTGTCCGACTCTGTGCAACCCCATAGACGGCAGCCCATCAGGCTCCCCCGTCCCTGGGATTCTCCAGGCAAGAACACTGGAGTGGGCTGCCATTGCCTTCTCCATAAAACTTACTATTCGTGTTTATATTAAATAGAATATAAAGCACATACAGTAAATTCTCTATAAGTTTATAAAGTTTCCTCTTAAAAGAATGGGTGATAACATCTCATCAGAAACAGTTCCAAGTGAAACCTTAATCTTCTGTTCTTTATCCTACACTGGCCCTGTTGTACCCAGTTTATTTGCTGTGATTTCTTGATCTTGTTTCAGCTCTTTAAAAAAGAAAAAAAAAAAATAACACCTAAATTCTAAGTTATTTTATTTATATACATATCTAAAGTTTGATTTATTTCCCTCTTTCACATTCCAAATTTCCCTACAGCTTCTCTTCTCTCCATCTCTTGACAACCCAGATTAACAACTTGTTTTATTCTTCTCTCCACCTATTATCTTATTTCCTCACTTAACAATAGATTGTGGAAATTCCTCTAAGTCATATGGTTTAGATCAAGATAGATCAGATTCATTCTTCTAAGGACTGTGGAACAATCTCTAAAAGAAATCTATTATAATACACTCGACAACTCCATTTTCCTATTTATAAATATTTTTCCTTTTTTAACCACTGTAGATAGTCACAAAAAACTCTTACATGTACGCACTAGGATCCTGATACTTTTATTTCTATGAGATAGACTCTCATAGTTAGGATTCCTGAGGCAAAGGGTATATGTATCTTAATTTTAACAGAAACTGCCATGCAGAAGTTAATCTTTATTTAAAGAAAAAAAAAGGTATAATAATTTAAATTTTTTCTGTATTTTAAACAGCAGTAGGAGTTGGCACACTTTAAAATTTGTACTAATCTGATGAATATAAAGTGATATCTCATTGTTACCTAAATTTGCAATTCTTTGATCACACAGGAGATCACACGTTTTTTCGTAGGTTTAAAGGCCATCAGAATGCTCCCTTTTGTAAAGTGCTTATTCATATTCATCACCCATTTGTCTCCGAGGTTCTTTTCTTCAGTTATCAATTTGCAAAACTTCTATGTATAATCTGCTGTTGTTTGTGGGAGGCACTGCTGGCCACCTATCCGGAATTATTATTGCCCTTCTCCCCATAAAAGAACTCTAATATTAATGTTGAAATACGCCCAGATTAAAGAAACAAAACAAACAAACAAACAAAACCAAATTGCTTGAACCAATCTCATGTAGCAGTTGGGACAGACACAGTTATGGTGAAAGAAAAACAAGCTGACATCACAAGGTGACACTGCTGACAATTTCTTCTGAAAACTGAAAACTTGGCTGGTATATACTTTTTGCTTTCACCCTTCCAACTTTTTCCTTCCTAGAATTTGGGTCAAATACTAAATGTTCAACAGCCTTTTAGAGAACACAAAGAGACAAACATAAGGATGAACGTCCATGGTTAGGACAGCTGCTTAGGGATTATTGCATACGGCTGTTGTATGAGCTCTGAATGGCTCACCTTTTGACTTCTTATGTAAAAAACAACAACAACAACAAAATTCAGACACCTAACTTGTTAAAGCATGGTTATTTATGCTCTCAGTTACAACTGTTTATAATCCTTATGGACTTATTTCATTACAGCTTTTCCCAAATATATCATTTATATACTAAAAGTATTAATGGAATCTTTTACTCTAAGTTTTTACTTAAAATTCTTACATATTGACTATTTTCTTTTTATATTATAGCATCTGGGATTCCTGTTTTGGTTAGAAATGTTCCAATCAATCATTCGTATAGATAGTATACACGTTCTTCCAATATGTTTGGTACTTAAAAAAAAAAAAAAAAAACAACTTTAAGGCTTTAATTCATTAGGAGTTTATTTTGTTTATGAAGTGAGACAGATAACCATATGGATTTTTTTCCATATGGATGGTGGGCTGTCCTTCTACCATTTGTCAAACACTTTGGATCTAGCCACTGAATTGTGATAACAGCTTGGTAAGCAATTAAATTGCCATGTACGCTGGGGACTTTTTTTGGCTACTCTTCACTTTCTATAATCTACTTGCCGATTTCTATGCCAGAACTACATTTTTTTTTACTACAATGGTTTATATACTGGACTTATAAAGTATAGCCCTCCCTCAAAATCTTTTCTTAGATTTCTTTTTGGCTATTCTCAGATATAAACGCTTTCATATGAACTTTAAGATCACTCTGGGTCATCAAAAAGCCACCAGCAGGAGATTTGATTTGGAATTGTAGTGGGTGATCACTGATACTAAATCATCCCACCGAGGTCATAGCCTTTTCTTTGGCCAAATGCTGCTTGCTCGTTTCTATAGTCTAAAAAATATATGTGTTTTTTTTTTTCACATTCTGTTAAATATATCTCTAGATATTTTTGACTTCGGTTATCTTTTGTGAGATGTCTATATCTAGTTGTCCCAGGCAAAAAAACAAATACATATCTTTCTTTTCCTCTTTCCCTTCTACAGGAATTTTCTTCTACAAAAATAATTATTCTTCTCTAAGAATAATTAACCCAGATGTTAAAGGTGAGAAGATAACTTAAAATATGCCCCCATTAGTAAAAGAGTTCTTTCCTACTCTCACCGTATCAGAAGGGAAAGTACAAGGGAAAGAGGAAAAACAAAATCCTTTCTTTTTTCTTTCTCCTGCCCTTCCTTTCTTTCTTTTGGAGATATTCAATATTTTTAAAAGTAAATACAATACAAGAACAACAACAAAAAGATGAATTAGAACAAATATAAGGCAAGAAAGATAAATTTATCTATTTTTACTTATATTTTGAGCATTGTTGTTTTCCTCTCCATTCTACAAATAAGGGCAACTGAAGCTCAAAGTTAGGGGTCTGGTATAACAGTCAGGATTCAAACTCAGGACTATATGTTTCCAGAGTTGTCGCCCTTTTCCTACCATGATATTGCTTCTCTATAGCAATTTCCCACAGATATTGTTTCATTTATACTTGCTTTTTACATAGATGTACAAAGACTAATTAATTCAGATATTAAAGGTGGGAAGATAACTTAAAATATGCCCCCATCTGTAAAAGAGTTCTTTCCTACTCTCACTGTATCATATCTAGATTGTGTCCTTTTATTTGTAGGATTGTTGCAAGAAAAAGATTTTTTTCCTGGCTTTAGATGTACCTGGATATTACATTGACCTTTCTTTTATTCCTGTAAGTTACAGTTGCACATTGCAGAACCCATTAGATTTCACCACAACTGGGATTATTTTTCTAGTGGGACAAAAAAAAAAAAAAACCTAAATGAGCAAAAAACTATTTTCTCCAAAGAACAGGAACTTAAAACTCAGATGCAGGGCCATCTCTCTTGATTATAATTTTGTTTCCATACATTTTCAACAACAGCCAAAAAGAGATACAAAAGCAAAACTATCTGATACATCTGCACCCATATAAACATCATCCTCACTCTTCTGATCAGGCATGCATCAAAAAGCCTTGTCTACATTTAAATGTAAGATGAATGATCACTTTGAGCTTTCCCTCGGGTTCTATAGGATGATATCATTATGCATGATAGTGAACTAGTTACAGAACTGAGTGTCACCGAAGTATAGGCGGGATCTTTCAGTGACTTTGCTTTTGTTAAGTGCAAGGGAATGTAACTGAAAGGGACCGAATAAAGGGACAAAGTAGCTGATTAAATAGTTAATGCCACCAGGGGGACAATACGTTGAAAAAATATGTGAGGTCCCTCCAAGTTAATGATTATTCAAGAAAGCAGCTTTGCTTAACCACAAAACCAAGCAGTCTTGCTTAGCAACAAGATTATGCAACAGGAGCATGAGAGGTGCCCTGAAACTGTGGCATAAGGCAGCGGGGCATGAACCCCACAATCTGCCAGTGAGTTCAGTGTGTTAAGATACGCTCTCTGCACACATCAGTTCAGTTCAGTTGCTCAGTCGTGTCTGACTCTTTGCGACCCCATGGACTGCAGCACGTCAGACCTCCCTGTCCATCACCAACTCCCGGAGCTTACTCAAACTCATGTCCGTTGAGTTGGTGATGCCATCCAACCATCTCATCCTCTGTCGTCCCTTCCTCCTCCTGCCCTCAATCTTTCCCAGCATCAGGGTCTTTTCAAATGAGTCAGTTCTTCGCATCAGGTGGCCAAAGTATTGGAGTTTCAGCTTCAGCATCAGTCCTTCCAATGAATATTCAGGACTGATTTCCTTTAGGATGGACTGGTGATCTCCTTGTAGTCCAAGGGACTCTCAAGAGTCTTCTTCAACATCACAGTTCAAAAGCACACATAAAACACACACACACATACATACACACACACACAAATTTCTGGACCTAGCTTGACCATGTAGAGACAAAAAAACTTCCCTGCCCAACCTGGAGGAGGAAATGATGATGGAAGCATGACATCTACCAAAGAATGGCAAAGAAAGTCTTTTCTTCACTCCCCACTTTTCCTTTGATGAAAAACTGTAGTCCACTAAGTTTTTGGGTGTGGCACCCTTTTGTCTGTCTGCTTGTAAGCTTCACAGGCCGCCGATTCGAATAAACCACTTTTTATCCATCACTTTGCCACTTGCTGAATTCTTTCAGCCTTGAGACATAAAGGACTGGACCTCTTTGGAGCCCCCTGAAATGATCCCTAACGGCTTCATAGCTAGACTCCAGTGACAGGTAAGGGAGAAGCCTAGTCATTGCTGGGCACTCATTCAACTACTTTCTATAAGTACTACTATCATAACTCCTTGTGACTTTACTTCGAAATCCAATTTTCCTCTGTTCCAAAAGAAAGAACATTTTGGGTATACCACTTTCAAGGAGAGGAGAAGAGCAAATGTACTCAAGTTCTTCCCTCTACCTGCCCCTTCTTCAGTGGACAGCAAAATAAAGAGTATGTGTAAAGGCTTAATTAAGGTCAGGATTAAAACACAGATCCTGCTTCTGTGCCTGGGGGAAGTCAGTGCATGTTTTTTGAAGTTTAATTTCAAGAGCAGAGTAGAACCTTGTAGAGTTCTTCCTACTAATTGGGCCCTACTTGAGGAGTCCATATGTTTAAACATCTCCTGTAAGGGTTATTTGTATTCCCCCTCCTCCTTAGAAATATACATTAAAGGAAAAATAAATCTCTCCTTGGAATATTATTGTTTTGAGATGTTCCAGTACTTGATTTGTGACAGCAGACACAAGGAGTCACCAACTGATATCCCAAACTCAAGCCACTGGGTTGATTCAGACATTAAGAAAGCATAATCTTCTCTTGAAATTCTAACTATCTCAAATTTCTGTATCACAAAGAACACACATTCTTTTCAGATATTTGGTATGACTAAAACAGCTATTAATAGATTCTGGAAATGTAGAAAGAAATGTGGAGAGACGGAAAAATCTACAAGGGAAAAAGCAGGGTAATTCTAAATGCACTTCTTGCTGAACCTTGTACCGCGTGCGCGCACGCATGCACACACACACACACACACACAATCAGGTAGTGGATTCTCTGCATAACTTTCCCATGCTATTTGGTGATGAAGAGTGATTTTTCACCTCAGTCTATCCTTTAAGAATCAATTCAAATTTCAGCACCTCCACAAACATCTGTCTACCCAGCCTCCAGAGATCTTTGTTTTCCTCATACCTACAGGGCCTGTTGGACTTCCCTGGTGGCTCAGATGGTAAAGAATACTCCTGCAATCCTGGAGACCTGGGTTTGATTCCTAGGTTGGGAATGGCTACTTACTCCAATATTCTGGCCTGGAGAATTCCATGGACAGAGGAGCCTGGCAGGTTACAGTCCATGGAGCCGCAAAGAATCAGACCTGACTGAGTGACTTTCACTTTCAAACTTTCATGGGACCTATTGTGAATAACATCCATCTGACATAAATGAAAATGGCTACTTTACTTGGAGTTCTAAAATAATAAGGAAACTAAAAGACCAACCCCAATCCCTCATTTTGCATATTAAAAACTTGTTAGATATGTTAAATAATCTGTCTAAGACACATTGAGAACTGTAACTGGGTATCTCTTCCCCCCAACTATATTGCAGACTCACAGAATACAGAATAAAAGTATTTTTTCTTTAGTTATTTTTTAAAAAATTATTTACTTTTAATTGAAGGATAATGACAATACTGTGCTGGTTTCTGCCATTCATCAACATGGATCAGCCATAGGTGTACATATGTCCCCTCCCTCTTGAGCATCTCTCCGACATCCCTCCCCATCCCACCCCTCTAGGTTGTCACAGAGCCGGGGTTTGAGTTCCCTGAATCATGCAGCCAATTTCCACTGGCTATCTATCTTACATATGTTAGTGTATATGTTTCCATGCTACTCTATCCCAGAATGAGAGTCTTATACTCCATATATTCCATCGACCCTTGCTGGTCCTATTCCAGTCACTTTCTCATAATAGATGTTCAATAAATATGTGTTGATTGAAGGTTTAACATTAATCTTGAAGCAAATTTAATTTAATCTGGTGCAACCAAAAAATATCTCTTGAATATGTAATATAAAAAGTATGGTTAAGTGAAGAATTCTACTGTTCTCAGAGAGCTTGAAATCTTGCCTAAAAGATATGATGTTCCAGCTATGTCTACCTCGGCTAGAGTCATGGATGTCTTATATACATTTAGGACTGGTCTCTACTGGATGGTAAGCCAATTCTAACCAAGGAAGGGTGTATCCTTAAATCACAATCTCATGGGTTGATGGGTGTGCAATGGCTGTGTTCGGAACACTTGACGGGTCTGCAGTTACTACACTTTGGAACACATTGGCCACCTCTCACTGGTGTATTTTCCCTATCTCTATTTACTTTCCTTCTGGGACTGTGGCCTTCCATGACATCCACAGTTATTAGATGAAACCCTAAAAAAAAAATATTTTCAATCTCCACCACTTCAAAGTATGCTTACAAAGGATGCTTCAAAGTGTGCTCAATCAGTGAGCCAGGCACTTTACGTAGATTACTTTATGCAACAGTCACAGTAAACCTGAGATGTCAGGATGCATATATTTATTTTATTGATGAAAAAATGGAATCGCAGATGACTATAGCACCTTTCTCAAGGTCCTACACTGTACTAAATAGCAGAGGCAAGAATGAAATACAGGGATGTGCCGCTATGCTGTGCTGAGCTTAGTCACTCAGTCATGTCCAGTTCTTTATGATCCAAAGATGGTAGGCCGTCAGGCTCCTCTGTCCATGGGGATCTTCCAGGCAAGAATCCTGGAGTGGGTTGTCATGCCCTCCTCCAGGAGATCTTCCCAAACCAGGGATCAAACCCAGGTCTCCCGTATTGCAGGCGGGTTTTTTACCATCTGAGCTACCAGGGAAGCCCAAGAATACTGGAGTGGGTAGCTATCCCTTTTCCAGGGGATCCTCCCAACCAAGGAATCAAACTGGGATCTCCTGCATTGCAAGTGGATTCTTTACCAACTGAGTGACCAGGGAAGCCCGAAATACAGGGATACCTGGCTTCAAAGATTCTCCCTCTTCTTCTTTTTTTTTATTTTTTAAGTCCATTCCAAATACTCTTCATAAGAAAAGTTACAAAAAGCCAGTCAATGCCAATTTTATTAATCCTCAGGTCTCAGCATTAAAAATAGAGAATTTTCTTAAAATTTGGGTCAATATCAATTTTAACTTCTCTAGAATAGAAAAACTCAACTTAATAAAACCAAAAAAAAAAGCATCTTACAAGATAAGATGACATTCTGTCTCAATTTCTCAATTATTGTATTCACAACACCAACACCAATATTTCTGATTAATTTCCATTTTCTATAGACAAACTTTTGTATGACTCACAATAAAATCTTTGGGAAATCTGCCCATTGTAAACAATGTAGCAATAAGAGTGAAGAGGAAAGAGGAAACAAATTAGGATGGATGTGTGACCCTCAAGCTGAGAATGAACCTGCTTGATGAAAGACTATTTGTAATACCTTTTAACTCCATAGAGTTCTAGGCAGTTCCTGTCAACCCGCCACACCCCCCAACTACAAGGGAAATAGGGAAATGCTTTCAGAACAACCCAGGATCAGTGGCATAGCCCTTGGATTCTTTCCAGATGTACATGACTTAGAAAGGACTACTGTAATATAATAATTCAGGGGGGCAGGGGGGAAGGACAGAAGTAAACCAGTACTGGTATTAAAGGCAGCTGCAAAAGAAGCTGTAGAAGGGCATGCATTTTTAATACTGCAGCACACAGAACATTCTCTGCCTGATCCCCAATAGTATTGTGATGGCCATTTGTAAATCATTTTTAATTGTCTTATTAAGCAGCTTAGAGTACAGCAATCAAAAGCTTGTGGCGTTGTGAGACCTGGCAGAGCCATCGGGCACGGATCAGTGGTCAGGATAATGGAAGACGCAGGATTATATAACCAGTTATGGTCAGCAGGGAAGGCGATTTGGAGAGAAAGCAGTACATGGTTGATTTTGAAGAGATGCTAATCTCAGACAATATGAAACCCGACATTATGGTTCCGGGGAATGGAGACCCCTCTCCACACATGCACACACATCAGCCATGTGCAGTTTGATGACTGCATTGGGAGACTCTAACTGTCAAAAACAGTGATCTCTTTTCAAGGAGAAATTCCTCATGCCGTGCCCTAATTCATGACATAAAGGCTATTTGCAAAATAGGCCCCAAAGATTGGAATTTTTTTGGAGGAGATTCCCAGAAACTAAATCAGGAAGTTGTCTTTTGCTTTAATGAGAACATATCAACACAACATTGCTGAGAGTGAGATCTTCGAGTCAAGATTCCATGAAGACAATTTTCTGAGATGAGTGTGTCATGTCACAACTTTGTGACTCACAGTTATGACATCTGTAGACTTAAAATAGATAAAAGATCAGTTCTCATTCCTCTAAAGACTTAATTGTCCTACACTGCCCTAAAGCATCCCAAGGAAAAGACACAAACTCCTTAATTAATTATTATGTCACTTTAGGCACTAGCAAGAGCCAACAGTTGTGGTCAACAGATGAGGAGCGGAGCAAACACGGGATGAGTTCCTAGCTGAGGGATCCAATGAAATAAGTTATTCTTCACAAACTATCTCTTACTAGACAATAACCACTGTCAACTCAGCCAATAAAAGTTTGGCCAAAAATGAGGAATGGGAAAAGAAAGAACTTACAGAATTAATGGCAATGCATTTGTAAATGCATATTAAGAGAATTCTATTTTAATGCAACATTAGTGGGGAAAAATTGTCTAGTTCCCTGGATTTATAGTTCCCCAGTTATATGCTGCAACATAAATAATGTATAGCTTTCAATTTTTTTTTCTTGATTTTCTAGTCATAGGCAAAAATATTTTAAGTCTGTTTCCATATGCATCTGGTCTTATCCAGACAAAGAAAGCATAAAAACTTCAGTAAAGACACTGTTGGTCAAATGTTGCAATAGTCTTAGAAATCTTATGATTACATACTATGTGTTTTCCTGAAAAACAACTCTATTTATTTTAGCTTGAGATTTTGAAATAAGTCTAATTAGAGATATAGCATAAATAATCTAATTTTGAGAAATATGCTTGGATAAGGGATGGAGAATGGGAAGAACTTCCCACATGGGTATTCTTTCTCATTTTCATAAGTGATAACTTCTTTCCCCCTGATATTCCTCTTTAGGTTTAACCATAGGTGTAGCAATTCAGAAGCAGTTTGGTAAAATATCCCTGAAGTTTCTCCATGGAAATTATAATGATTTCACAAGTGGCCTTATTCCCAAACATCTCTCAAAGTGATTATGTTAAATAAAGTAAAATTAAAATGATTTAGCCACACCAATAAACAAAACTGATTAAACATCCACCTTTCCAATGAAAGTGGAGAAAACAAAGAAGGACATACATAAGTCACTTATTTTACTGTTAGGATTTGTTCAGTCCTTGCTGGAGAATCCAGGGGGATCTTAGGTTGTTGGCTACAGACTAGATAAAGTCCTTATACTTGGTCTTGGTTTATCAGAGACGTGTACCTACACTAAAGGATCGAAAGTTGTGTTTCATTGGCAGACATATATAGTTGAGAGATGTGTCCTAGAAGTGATGAGTGACATATGTAAAGAGAGATGCAAGACACTATACAGGGAACCTGCTCATAAGATGAAACTAAACTGGTAAGTAAAGAGCTGGGAGGGTAAGGACTAGGCTGAAATGTGTAGGTTCAAGGTGAGTATTTCATGTAGTACTGACTGAATGGATCTAGTATGGCTTAAAAGCTTAAAAAAAGTCACACAGTACTGGACAGGGATAACAGTGATGTTGCTGCTGTTGTTGCTTTTGTTATTTTACATAATAACTATTTTTAGACAAAATCTGCTCTTAAAAAGAAGAGGAAAGGGGCATGGTTTATCCTCGTTCTGCCATTTTCTTCAGTTCATTAAATGAAAGAAATTGATTTGGCAGAGCTAATTTTGTAATTAAAAAGCTTATCATGGTTTTCTACAGTGAGTTAAGTAAACAGGCAGTAATTCAGTTACAATATTTACATAGCTCATGCCAGGGGATGTCTGCTCACTAAACTATGGGGAGATGAGAAAGAGGTCATATAAAATGGGGATAAAGAGAGTGTATCAAGGGCAAGAAGGAATTCAGATGTGACAGGCCGTTACTGTATTTCTTATGTTGGCACCAGGTCAGGATGTTAGCTATTTGCATCTCTTTTGAGGGAGAGAACACTGTGGCCATTGGCTTCATTAGACTGTGACTCCCATGAACGCTGATTCATCTCCCTTGAGAAAGAAGGTTAGTAATCTACCTGAGACCAAAAGATGCCAAGTTTTCCATTCTCATAAAAGGAATTATTTTCCTTATGATCCCAAAGAGTTCCCAGGAAATTACAATTCATCTACATTTGGAGAGAAGCACAGAAACTGCTTCATGAAACAGGGATATGATGAAGAAGTAAGGATGGTAGTTGAGAAGACAGCTGAAAGTCTACCAAGTTCCAGTGGAGGCAGACAAGAATTGCTCAAAGGATATCCTCTCAAAGTCCTAATAAGTTTATTTGAGGAAAAAAAATTGTCAAAAATAACTAGGTCCACCATTGATCAGGACCTCTCTTTGAAATGTCCTCTCAAAGATGAAACTCATAAAGATACATATCCCTGATTTATCAAGTTTGAATATTGACTTAAGAGTCAATATTCAAAGAGAGTCAGACAGAGACCAGCAGACAGATGAAGAAAGGAAGAAAGGAAGAGAGAAAGGAAGACAGTGGGAAAGGATGGGAGGGGTAGAAGGGAGAGCGAAAAGAAGGGAGAAAGGGAAGGGAGGTGAGGTAAGGAGAGAAGGGGAGAGAAAAGAATAGGCAAGGAGCCACAGTCTCGGTACCTCAGCACCTGGCTTTGTCTTTTGATTTGGTAATTGAAGTAATGATCAAGCCCAAAACTGCTTGCCTTAAAAGGAGAGGCAAACTCATCACCTCAGATAATGCAGTTGCATTGAGTACGATTATTCAAAACTATCTTTGACAATTACTGCCTCGAGATAAACCACAGGGCTCAAATTGTACAGCTGAACCTGAAACTTAGATGTTCCTGGACTTTGAACTATAGGCTACTCTTTACCAACTGTCTCTACTCTTATTTTGCTAAATCCCATGGGATCCCATTATCCCAGTGCCTTTATTACTATATTAGTTCAGTGCCATTATTTCAGGACAGGTCAAGGGATTCCAGTCATTTTCCTTTGCATCCTGTGTCCATTCTCATCAAGGCTCAAGTCATTCAGTACCATGGACAGCTCTTTGACTCACAACGTAGAGATGGGCTATCAACCTGAGGCTTAGCTCTGGCACCTTAAATCACACATGGAATGTATCCCAGAACACAGCAAATACTGGTCTTTGTTCAACTGAGAGGATTTCAGCAGTGAGTTAATGGTATCATCTACATCCTTGTGATTTTAAAGATATTTCAAAATACAAACTGCACATTCTTTACCACACATACAGCTACATTTGTCTTTTCAATCTTTCTAAATGGGATACTACTAAAATCAATTCAAATTATCACTATGTGTCAAAGATATGCCCATCAGGATATTTCTGCCTTGTGAGCTACATTGGAAAATGCTGATGGAAGCAACTGGATGTCAAAAGTCTCTTATGTTCAGCACAAATTCTTTGAAATTCTAGACTGTATAAATTTCTGGACGCTGGGCATACATAAATTCTTCCCTGTGTCAGTATTTTATAAATATTTCCTGAAAATCTATTATGTTATGCTTACAGCTGCATAAGAATATGTCCAAAGAAAATAAAGTTTTAGGAATTGCTCCATGTATCCCTTTTTATGTTCTCATCTCCAAAGTAAATTATGATGTTGTTAATCTCTGGTTATAGAAATCCAAGTAAATGCATTGTACAAAGAGGAGAAACAACAATCTTACATTGAGTAAGCTTTTCAAGTTGTATGGCTTAAAATTAAAGGTTAGGATGGTCTCCTTATCCACAGACATAACTGATACCCCTTGTATCACTACTTAGTCTCCCTCCCGAGAGACCAACCACAAACTGTTACTGAGAAAACCCATATACTGGCTATTTGGAGACAAAAGGAAGGAAGTAATTCTCTTTGATTTAAAAAATGGTCATGACCTTTTCCAAAGCTCTTCCACACCACTGCCTACTCGGTTCCACCTTCTCTTCTTGTGTTGCCCAGCCTACCACCCTGTGCCATCTGCCAGTTTCTGCCTATAACACGTGAAGCCTCCAAAGTATCTGAGTATCATTTTAGATCCTGTTTTTCAGGTTAAAAGCAGTAAATTGCAGATGGCAAGTTTTTTTTTTTTTTTTTCTCCCTTGATATTACTGAAAGCTGGGGTAATTTTGTCATGAGTCACATTAAAAAAAGAACAAGTGATGTTATCCAGCACCTACTCAACATGAATATGTGCAAAGAACAGCTAACTACCCAGTCATCCATTGAGCAAGGAGAGAAGGCTTTTGCTTTGCTTTAAGGTGACAGATTTTGGAGTGAGAGAGTGTGTGTAGTTCAGTGTGCCCTGTAAGCACTATCAGAAACTATGTGTGAAAATGTGAGTGAAAAAAACAACAGAATTGGTGGAGTGCCTCCAGCGTGCTGACTTATACTAGGCCCTATGTAGAACCGACTCATTAAAAAAGCTGGGGAGGGGAGATCCAAGTCAAAGGAAAGGCTTGAGGTCAATATGGCAAAACACTTTTACTCAGGGTCTAAGATTAAGAATTTATTTAAGAAGTTTTTTTTTTTTTTTTTTTTACCCTTATATATGTTTATTTCAAAGTTCTGGGCTTAAAAAGTCCAGCTTTGACTTAACTGCTTAATTTTAAGAAGACTTGAACTGTTTCACTGTTTGAAATGAAACCAATTTCACAAGCACCCTCAAAGGAATACTACTGCACCAGAAGTTAAAGTTGACAAAGAAAAGCGCTGGGTAATGCTGGAGCCCAAGAAAGGAAGCTGTTGCCTCAACCTCTTTTAACCAGCGATGGGAATTTACTCCAAGTCATTTCACTCCACTGAGTCTCAACAGGTTCTAAAGAGGTCCATGCTGACAGCACTTAGGATTCCTGGGAGCATTATAGCCTATAATCTATCTCTTTTTAAGGGATTTTATTTTGAAGCCTCCAGTAGATGACATCTGAAAGTTTCTGCAGTCTTGAACTCTACAATTCACTTAAAATAACCCATGCATGAGTCCATACTATGTCCACATTCTCCACGATAAATTTTAGAGCATAGCATAAGACATGCATGCAGATGAATACACCTATTTAATTATGCTGCTATCTATCCTCAAAGCGGGGCACTGAGGAATCTTAAATCAACACATCTAAGACACAGACACAAGTAACAGTAGAAAAGAAAGGTACTTATGAAGTAGGTAGGTGAAACAAGGAAATTTCATTAATAATAACATTAAACCTTATGTTCCAGTGAATTTTGTGTGCTTGTTTGAGTTGTAGCAGTAAAAGCCTTAATCAGTTTCATTCATCATGAAAACAGACAGGTGTTTGTGAGGTTCTCAAAATAATTTATACCTTAAATTTATCCCACCATAACTAATACATTAATCTCACTATTAAATATGCAAAAGCAGTGCCTTAAAGCAAATATATCAAAGGATCAATTAGTATTAACTTCTGTGTTTTAGAAAGGTGCAGGGTACCTTATCAGTGCCTCTCCTAAATGACTTGAACATTTTTCTTTGAATACTGGTTTTGATCATAGGGAAGTATAATGGAATATTTCTGAGAGAGAATAAATCTAGAGGAGAGTCTCCAGGCATAAAAAGGAGGAATAAACTAACAGGATCTGAGTAAGAGTAGAGTAAGAAGCGGACAATAGTAGACATGATGGAAACAGAAACAAAAAGTGTTATCTTTTCAATGCAACCAAAGGCACAGCTTACAAAAGAAGACCTGCTTCCAAGGGTGAGTCTTTACATAATTGCTACACTCTTCTGAAACTTAGCCTTAGCATAGCAACTGTTCAGGAAAATATTATGAATATAGGCAATTTCCAAGTGACAGTGAGAGAAAAGCTGTGCTTGTTAGGTTCCATCGCAAACACCCTCTCCTATAAAATCTTTCTCAAGTTTTTGTTCTAAGTCCTTCACTGTATTTTCACTTTCCTCTGCTCCATCATCTTTTCCAACAAAGGACACCAGGCTGTTTTACTGATCCAACAGGTAAGAATTAGAAATGGTGCTGCTGATGTGAATTTTGAGTCAATGATCCATCAAATGATGACACTTATGTCTTGGGGCTCCAAAAGGCTTCAGTAGAGTTTGCCCAGTTGTGACAGGGCAACTCTTACAATCTAAATGAGGAATCTCTGAGTATCATATCTTCTGATTCATGTCACTACATCATATAGCAAGATGAGGATCTGTTCTTTTCTCTAATTAAACAAAACAAGTGAAGCATAATACCAGCTTATGCTGGTGAAAAAAAGATGCCCCTGGAATCCTGGAAACCTCAGATTAGCCAAAAAGCAATCAGTGTTGTCCATTCCTTTTCTGATTTTCACAGTGATCCCAGGCCCATTCAGGCTGATAAGGCTTTCATTCACTTCCAAAAGTCACAGTGCTTGATCAGTACCTTCAGAACTATCCTTCTTTGGGAAGACAATCTGCTAGAAATTTAGTTTCACTAACTGAAATCAAAGTAAAAACATTTAGATACACATGTTATAATGCCATCTTTTTTTTTTTAAACCTCCACTGCTATGCCTTGAAAATCAAGCTAGATTTTATTATGACCTAAAGAGTTCTAAGCTGTCCTCTTTCTAAGCAGAGAGAGGAGCTTCAATAAAGGTAGATGTGACGACAATAAAACCACCACAGCAACAATAACAGATATCAATTAACAGCAAAATGAGCAGAGAAGTACCACAAGCTTAGGTAATCCCTAGCCACAGTTCTTCATCAGGATGAATTTTGCAAAGTCCTCTGTTTTTATTTGGCTGTTCTGGGTCTTTGTTGAGGTGCTCAGGGCTCTAGAGTGCCCAGCCTCTCTAGCTGTGGCACAGGCTTAGTTGCCCCGTAGCATATGGGGTCTAAGTTCCCTGACCAGGAATCGAAACCATGTCCCCTGCATTGGAAGGCAGATTCTTAACCACTGGACCACCAGGGAAGTTCCTGATAACCATTTTGATTGTCATAGTTAAGGGGTAGGGCTGGCGTCTAGTAGGCAAAGCCTAGGAATACTGCTAGACACCTTACAATGTACAAGGCAGTCATTTCCAGTAAAGAATGATCTGGCCTACCATATCGACAGTACCAAGGTTGAGAAACCCTGCCATAAAGGACATGGAAATAGGAATGAAGTAATGATAAAAGGGCATGGAGTGAAATAGTGGCGGGAGCCACTGCTGGCAATTTAAAATAAAATCCTCTCCACTTGGATTCTGCAGACTTCTGGAATTTTTACTCTTCCCTGGCTCTATGAATGCCCTCAGAAACTTCCTCTTAAATTCATCTTCCAAGTTTTGTTAATAAAATAACATCGTAATAAGGAATTTAAGTAAAGCAATATGAAGGAAAGAAGGGAGGGAAGGAGGGAGGGGACAAAATGGAAGACAGAGAGGGAGGTTGGACATTCATTTGAAAATGAACTAAAACAAGAAAGATAAGCAAAATGTATTTTGTTATTCTTGGATATTTGCTTATTTACTTTACATCCTGAACCTAAATCCAAATTGCAAAGTTCATTCTTTCAAAGATACAGAAACTTCAGAATGTCAATTTCAGTGAGGTAGATGGTTAACATACTTAAGAAAAAGTAATAATAATTAACAACATTCAGAAAACTAAGATCATGGAATCCTGTCCCATCACTTCATGGGAAATAGATGGGGAAACAGTGGAAACAGTGTCAGACTTTATTTTTTGGGGCTCCAAAATCACTGCAGATGGTGATTTCAGCCATGAAATTAAAAGACACTTACTCCTTGGAAGGAAAGTTATGACCAACCTAGATAGCATATTCAAAAGCAGAGACATTACTTTGCCAACAAAGGTCCATCTAGTCAAGGCTATGGTTTTTCCTGTGGTCATGTATGGATGTGAGAGTTGGATGGTGAAGAAAGCTGAGCACTGAAGAATTGATGCGTTTGAACTGTGGTGTTGGAGAGGACTGTTGAGAGTCCCTTGGACTGCAAGGAGATCCAACCAGTCCATCCTAAAGGAGATCAGTCCTGGGTGTTCTTTGGAAGGAATGATGCTAAAGCTGAAACTCCAGTACTTTGGCCACCTCATGCGAAGGGCTGACTCATTGGAAAAGACTCTGATGCTGGGAGGGATTGGGAGCAGAAGGAGAAGGGGACGACAGAGGATGAGATGGCTGGATGGCATCACTGACTCGATGGATGTGAGTCTGAGTGAACTCCAGGAGTTGGTGATGGACAGGGAGGCCTGGCATGCTGCGATTCATGGGGTCACAAAGAGTCGGACATGACTGAGCAACTGAACTGAACTGAACTGATGGCCTCTTACTATACTTAGCCATCTTTTTTTTTTTTTTCTTATAAGTAAGATTATTTCAGGAGGAGTTAAGATTGCAGGCTCCAGAATCAGTCTGAGTTATCTGATCTGTTAGCTCTGTGATCATGTCAAACTAATAAAAATAAAGCCTATTTTTCACATCTGCAAAATGGGTTCTTTAATAGTGTTTAATGTCTCAGCCTGTAAAGAATCTGCCTGTAATGCAGGAGACCCAGGTTCAGTCCCTGGGTTGGGAAGATCCCCTGGAGATCCAATGGATGGCAATCCACTCCAGTATTCTTGCCTGGAAAATTCCATGGAGAGAGGAACCTGGCGGGCTACAGTCCAGGGAGGTCGCAAAGGGTCGAACGAACAAAGCTGAGCAACTAATGCTAGTACTTGAAGAGCTGTTGTGAGGACCGAATCAGAATACCATGCAAAGCACTTCCACTGGTATTTGAATAAATAATCATTTAGTAGTTTACTGATGTGGTGGTTATTTTATGATATACAGTGAAGACTTTGGTTTAAAGAAATAAAGTCCTTCTTTCCTTTAATTAAGAAATGAGGTAAAGAATAGATTTTTTAATGAAGTTCAAAAGATGTAACTCCCCAGCAATTTATGTCACAGTACTGAAAATATCCATAAAGACAAAATCTCCATATATCACCAGAATATATGATTATACTATGTTTGTGACTGTGTTTAATGTTAAATGATTGAAGTCATAATAAAGAAAATACTAAAACATAATGCAAAAGTATTAACTTTTAAATTTTCCTTTGATCCTTATTTCCTCATAGAGAAAATTGGTACTTACAGACTTCCTTTATTTTCTTTCTTTTTTTTTTTTTTCTTTTGGACAAGCAAAGAGTAGACCTTGGTTTTGGCTGGCTACAATATATTGCTAATATATAATACTTTTTTTTTTCTTATTGCTCTTATATTTACCATTATCTTTTATCTATGAGAAGTGATATTGACCTTCCCTGTATCTTATGGTTATATATTTTCCTTTTAAAATAAACATATTTCTTTCTAAGTCAAAGCAATCAACTTAAAGAAGACAAATAATGGCACAAATCATAAGTGGGCATGACAAAAATGGTGAAGGTGGTGTTAGGATACTGGAGTGGGCAGCCTCTCCCTTCTCCAGGGGATCTTCCCAACCCGGGGATCGAACCCAGGCCTCCCACACTGCAGGCGGACTCTTTACCAGCTGAGCCACAGGGAAGCACTCAGGTGACACGGGCATAGCAAACACGGCATAAACCTTCCTCGTGGCTCATCTCTGAACGAGTACTCAAATCACGCAGCTCCATGGGGTTTCAGAGAGTCTACACTTTGTCTATCATTTTGTTTAATATTTTACCAAAGGATACAAGAAAGATCCATAATATTCAAGAGCTAAATATGTCTGGAAGTTTCGAAGTGTCCTGTGACGGGTGTTCCATGCTAACACACATGGTTTCCGATTTCCTTTTTCTAGTTTTAGGTGGACATTCACCAAAGAGGAAGCAGAGGGCAAGAGTGAGGAAAGGACACTCCACGTGACATCAATTTTCTATGATGAGGAGGAAAATGTCCAGAACCTGACAATGAATAGGATGCCACAACCTCTGAATGAAAGGTAACCTGTGAGGTGGCCTCTTGATCTTTGTAAAGTCACAAGAAACCACAGGGGAATATAAAAAGAGAATAAGAACGTGTCAAGAAATTTAACATTCCACAGATTTTAGGCTGGTCTGCCGACCAATGGGTGAAGATTCAGTTTAATTAGATGAAAGTCAAGAAGCTTTACTTGCAGATACTAGATGTTGGGTTTGATCACATTTCAATACCATAAAAATAATAATCATAACACTACTAATGAATTTAATGAGGATACATTCTATTATGTTATATTTGGTGAACTTTATTTTTTATTTTATTTTATTTTTTTATTTTGTGAACTTTATAGTCCTTTTCCTGGATTACCTCTTTGGGTCGTCGGAAGGTCTCATGATGTAGGCAGAGCAGGTAGCAGGACAATTTTACAGATGGAAAAACTGCCATCCAGAGAGGTTAAATGGGGTCCAGAAAGGCCAAGCCACAGATCAAAATTCCTACAGGGGCCTGGCAGGTATCACAAATGTGGGAGTAAGCTTGCCGTAAGAAAAGACAGAGCGATGTGGCCTCAGGCAAAACCTGAGTGCCTATGACCCACCAGAAACGTGACATAATTTCACATGTTTAAAAAGAAAAATGTTACCAAACAGCACAGATTTTGCAGGGCAGATTTTAATCTTGGGAAAGCAAGTTATTCCTTCTGGTAGTCAGTAGAGTTAGGGCTGGTCTCCTGACTTGGTCAGTTCACTTGAATACTTATTGAAAATTTCCTATTCCATGACATCAGCCCCCTAATCATTTACATCCTAGTTGGGCACTGGCAGTAAGACCATCAGGTGGTTATGCAGGTCACGCTGGCATCCATTAGCAGAGCCATTCACACCCCAAATCCAGTGAAATGAGTCGTACTGTACACTGTCTGGAAACCAGCCTGGTGTATAAGAAAACAGGATAATCATGTGAGGTAAGAGGCACAAGAGAGTACTAAGTGCTACAGGCATGAAAGGGGCAAGACTTTACGGTTCAGTGGTGAACGCCATGCCCTGGGCACAGTGGCCAACCCTGCCTGACCACAGTCCACTTCACAGAGTCCCAGGCAAGGCAAGCAGGGTCATTCAGATGTCCTTTGTGAGTCTGCTGAAAGTGAAAAAGTGAAGTCACTCGGTTGTGTCCGACTCTGCGACCCCATTGACTACAGCCTCCATCCATGGAATTTTCCAGGCAAGGATACTGGAGTGGGTTGCCATTTCCTTCTCCAGGGGATATTCCTGACCCAGAGATTGAACCCAGGTCTCCTGTACTGCAGGTAGACTCTTTACCATCTGAGCCACCAGGGAAGCCCTGCAAATCTGCTACTCCTTCCAAATCTGGATTCTTGGCCTCACACTGACTTAGCCTTCCATCTTCTTCTCTTCAGGGTTTCCACCAGGCCTGGGCCTCTGCATTTCACATAGAAGATAAAATAAAACCTGCCTTGAGAAGAATGGAGTGAAGGGAAAAATCTCTTGACAAGTCACAATAAGTAGTTTATTATGATAGCCCGAAGAAGGACAAGCGAAGAAGAGATCCACCAAAGACAACATGTTAGAGGCTTTCTTTCGTTGCACGTTCCTCTAAAACATCAGCACAACCCAAGGATCAATGGTGAGCTAACCAGATGTTTAGCGTTTCCTCGTAAAATTTCAGTAAAAGTTACCAATAAACTTCAGTTGAAAGTGCCAAGACAGGGCTCTCTCATCTTTAGAAGCATTCATAATCATATTTCTAATTTTTTCACATTCTTTTTTTCTTTTAAATAAAGGAAGAAAAATCTAACTAGAACTTTGAAAATCATTTCATGAAGATGGAGAAATGTTTTGAAAATGGTTGCAGGTAAATAGCTTTAGAGAGAAAAGCCGAGGTCAGGATAAGACAAGCCAACATGTAGTTGTTAGGCTGTGTGTCGTCAGGATAATCAGTTAAGAAGATAAACTTTTCTAGCAAATCAAAATATGTCCCAGTTAGTTCAGCCACTCAGTCATGTTTGACTCTTTGTGACCCCGTGGACTGAAGCACGCCAAGCTTCCCTGTCCATCGCCAACTTCAAGAGTTTACTCAAACTCATGTCCATTGAGTTGGTGATGCCAAACAACCATCTCATCCTCTGTTGTCCCCTTCTCCTCCTGCCCTCAATCTTTCCCAGCATCAGGGTCTTTTCAAATGAGTCCCCTCTTTGCATCAGGTGGCAAAAGGATTGGAGATTCTGCTTCAACATCAGTCCTTTCAATGAACACTCAGGACTGATCTCCCTTAGGATGGACTGGTTGGCTCTCCTTGCAGTCCAAGAGACTCTCAAGAGTCTTCTCCAATGCCACAGTTCAAAAGTATCAATTCTATGGTGCTCAGCTTTCTTCACAGTCCAACTCTCACATCCATATATGACTACTGGAAAAACCACAGCTTTGACTAGATGAACCTTTGTTGGCAAAGTAATATCTCTGCTTTTTAATATGCTATCTAGGTTAGTCATTAGCTTTCCTTCCAAGGAGCAAGTGTCTTTTAATTTCATGGCTGCAATCACCATCTGTAGTGATTTCAGAGCCCCCTAAAATAAATTCTGTCACTGTTTCCATTGCTTCCCCATCTATTTGCCATGAAGTGGTGGGACCGGATGCCATGATCTTAGTTTTTTGAATGTTGAGTTTTAAGCCAGCTTTTTCACACTCCTCTTTCACTTTCATCAAGAGGCTCTTTAGTTCCTCTTCAGTTTTCTCCATAAGAGTGGTGTTACCTGCATATCTGAGGTTATTGATATTTCCAGGAAAATTTGCCCCGGAAACTCATTTTCTACCTCCACATTATCCTTGCCAAATCAGAAAAGGTTGTATTAAATGGTAATCAGCTAGCTTCCTCAATCTCATGGCTTTGTGAACTCTAGGTTTTTAGGTATGAGACGCTCAGGAAATGATCTAAGAGCAGTCAAGAGTAAAATGTAAGCCCACAGGTGTCATTTCAGGGTCTTCTATCTCTCCCCAATGCATGACCCTGATATTGCATTTCTTATGCAAAATTTCCTCTTTCCTGTGGTGTGCTTTGTCATGTCTGACCCTTGCGACCCCATGGACTGTACCCCATCAGGCTCCTCTGCCCATGGAGATTCTCCAGGCAAGAACACTGGAGGGGGTTGCCATGCCCTCCTCCAGGGGATCTTTCCAACCCAGAGATTGAACCCCAGTCTCCTGCATTGCAGGTGGATTCTTTACCAGCTGAGCTACCAGGGAAGCCCAAAAAGCTGGCTTGTCAGGAGTGGGATTCGAACCCATGCCTACAGGGGAGACTGCGACCTGAATGCAGCACCTAGACCAACAGGCCTCTTTCCTACATGTACACAAAATTACATGTGCATCGGTATTTGTGTGTGTGTGTGTGTGTGTGTGTGTGTGTGTGTGTGTGTATGTATTGGGGGCAGGGGGAAGTTTAGAAATTCCAAGCTGATTCCAAACAAACACACTGATAAAAGTTCACGGTATTTCCATTTGGTTACCAAATGCAGAGTGTGAGATTCAGAGAAGGAATTTAAACTACAAATAAGAAAAGAATGTGATCCAAGACAGTTGTTACTGGTCTCCAGCCAGCTGACTACAAATAAACTTCAAAAACATTCTATCCCCATCCTTTCAGTACCTTAGCACAATAAATGATCATCTAGTCGAAGAAGGGAAAAAGAGCAGAGTGTCTGTAGAAAATACCTGTTCAAAACAGCAGGTCACTCAGAGCTGAAAATAGACCCAAATACACACTACGGAAAAATAAAAGTGGTTAGAGAAAAAACAATAGGGATGAAATAAGTCTAATTATTAGCAACGTTGTTTTGAGAGGATAGTAGTTACTTTCTTTCCTTTTAGTTTTCTCTATTACTCATTTAAAAATATATATAATGACTGTGCTTCTTTTCTAGTATGAAAACATAAAGTAATATTTTTGAAAGAAAAATAAAGCACATTGGCTTCCAAAAGACACCAATTAGAAACATAACATGGCATAAATTCATTGAGAGCATCGGTGACGCGAGTGGTAAAGAACCTGCCTCCCAAGTTTCATTCTTCAGAATGCCGTTTCAAGAGTTAGGCCTGACCTTGATTAATACTGAACTGGTTTCCACTCCTGAATAATAGGGCTCAGGAATAAAATTAAGCAATTACCATCAGGAGTCTCTGTGAGCAAGCCAGAACCCATGGTTTGTGATGCAGATACTCCATAGTCATTTCAATGTACAGAAGGACAAGGTTTAGAATGGTTCACAGTAGGCCTGCTTGTCTGCATCTCATGTGAGAACAATTATGTTTAATGAAAGCAATGTGTTATTTTAGGGCACCTCCCACACCCACAAGAGAAATTCTAGAAATAAATAGCCACCCATGACCTAATCCATTCTCTTCCCCAAAATAAATCAGAATCCTAAGAAAACTGGTACTTACTCACATCTACCTTTTCTTTCTGTTAGTCATCATGCTAAGACTTTTTAAAAGATTCCCTTTTTACCCTTATCCAAGATAGTGACACCAACAAATGGCTATGGAAAGGTGCTACCAGACCACAGGTGGGTGCACACTGGGCTTGAGGTTCGGGACTCTGGAAATACCCTGACCTCTCTGAGCTCCAACGTGTCTCCTTAGGCAGTGTTCTGCCAATTCTTGATGAGCTCCCAAGGTTTTTGTAAGAATCGCAGGAAGTAATACAGAGACACTTGTGAAATTACAGTGCATTATTATAAAACATATATGTGAGGCTTTCATCTGCTATTGTGGCAAGGTCAGGGAAAATACGGAATAGGATGTGGGGATTGAGAACAGTGGATTTGGAGCTTCTCGTGTTTTACTTGTAAGGTACCAACTTCTGCACTTCATATAGTGAAGCAAAGTTGGCATCTGGACAGCAAAGGCGACTTCCTCCCTGTCTCCTGAAGATGGACAGGGAAAAGCATCTAACACAAAACAACATACGTCTCTGCATCTGAAGTCTTCTTCTGCATCACTTTGCAGCAACCGTTCCTCTTAATTCTGTTTGAAAAGGCATTTATTAACCAAGTGATAAAAGAGAGAAGATTCAGAGCAGTAAGTCTTCACAACAAACCAGGTTCACAACGTATAGAAGTGTCTTTCCTCCTGTCTAGAACTGAGCAAAATTACATTAGGGTGCTGCAGAAACAGGCTTTTCCAAGTTCTTTTCCCAGAGTCAATCCCCACAACCTTTACAACTCCGCTTCCGAACCCCTGCAATGATGGAATGCAGTCAGTTGACTATTAAGATATCCTTCATCTGTTAACAGAAAAGCTGCTAAATTGCAACTCTGAGCAAATTTATATGGAAATCACCAAGGAAACTCAACACACAAGGAGGGAATTACCACGGCGAGCCGCATGAGCGTCTAACTTCTGGTCCCCATGGAGCGGCTGACCTCGGGGCACAATCATCAGTGCCTGGATGAGGAAAATCAGCCAGGGCTCCCCTTGGCTACTCCCACCTCTCACACCCATTTGGACTTAATTTCCATCTGGCTTGCTAACCCACTGGTCCTTTCGGAGCTGTCACTCCCTCAGACCCCCTCACATGGCTTTTCGCAGCTCCCTCTCCTGCACAATGGAAGGGAGTCTGGTCTTAATTAGTTTCACACCCACCCCCAAAGGTTAATTGCTCAGTTGTCTCTGCTCCCCTCTATCTCCGAAACTGCTGCTCACTGGTGTTCGACTCAGAGCAGTGTTCAGTGAAGTATGTGAGGAACAAACATCCCGCAGAGTTCCTAAGAGCTGGGGCTGCCTCTCTTCCTGTCTCTATAAATGCCCTTCCTCTTTCCTGGCATCCAGATGAGCGATCTGGGTTCAGACGGGCTGTTCTTCCCTGAAGCATGGTCCCTGCTTTGCTGTCCTGAACTTCTCCGTCCTTCCAGGAGGAGACTGCAGCCTCCGTCTACCTGGGCTGAGGGCTCCACTCAGGGTTTTGGGGTAGCACACTCACTTCTCCAGACTCTTTGAAGCCTGCTCTCCAAAGACTTTCAGACCTCATGGTTGTCACTGCCAACTCCACACTCCAGGAGAGTCAAATCCTTTCCTTCTCGTATGATCAGGTCAGATATCATAACTCTATGCAAAATGAAAATAAAATAAAAAGTGAATGTCCATGCCATTCCTGTGTCTCTGGATTTGTCACTTTGTTCCCCAGGACTGGATTACCGGCTCCTTCTCCCCTCCCTAGACCAGAGTCCATATCCTTCTTCAAGAACCATGTCAGCCTTCCCTCCTGTATCGGTGTTGTCTTGCCATCTATACTCTGACACCACAAGGGAGACCCAGGCTCTGTGATTTTGTAATCTTCTGTAGTGGTTAAGAATACATGCTCTGGAGTTCAACAGCCTGGGTTCAAGTCTTGAATCTACCACTTATAAACTGTGAGATGGCAGTTGAGTTACTTGAGTTTTCTGAGTCACAGTTTCTACACCAGCAAAAAGTGGGTTATGAGGATTAAAAAAAAAATAATGCATGTAAGATAAGTACCATAATAAAACTCAATAAATGTTAAACACTGTAGCTGTTACTTTGTATCACTCATGTGCCTAGTTTAATGAAGGACACACACTGGAAATTAAATATCTGTTGTTTGATTCAAACTTTCTCTCTCTCTCTCTCTCTCTCTCTCTCTCTCTCTCTCTCTTTTACACACACACACACACACAAGCAAGGACTCATTCTCAGAAAAGACCTGATAATTTCCCAACCCTCTTCAATCCAAAAGAACTCCTCTACAAAAAGTACTGCAGAGAATGCTGCTGAGATCTCCATAAGTAACCTAAATAGAAATCTTGTGACAATAGAAAAGTATTCTAGAAATGTGAGACCCCTACATGCGATAACCACCCGTTAGTTGTACCTGGTAGTCCCGCCCCACGTGGGAACTGCAAGATGCATGTGAGATGTAAGAGGCAGCTTCCTGTGGAAAGCAAGCACATTTTTCATGAAGAGCTGAACTGGAACCGTGCCTCCAGTGTTTACTAGTTGTGTGAATTCGCACCAGTTAAGTAACTAAACTGTGTCTCAATGTCCTAATCAGTAACATTTGGGAACCTCACTAGTTTATTGAGATAACTAGCACCATGTAGGTATAAATAAATCTTGGCTGGCTTTTCCTCACCCTCCTAGCACACAATTTCAGGAGAAAGTTTGGTACCACAAAACAGAATGGCACTCATGATTTTTAACTGAGACTTGCCTTTTACAGTAGAAGAGAATTGTGAATAGCTTTAACAAGTATCCTAGAACAACTGCAAAGGTAAAGACACTAGATTTTCCTCATGAGGAAGATCTACCTGGCTTTTTCTAGAATCATTTAATGGTAGTTTACTTGCCTAATCATATCCAACTCTTTGCAACCCCCTGGACTGTAGCCCGCCAGGCTCCTCTGTCCATGGAGATTTCCCAGGCAAGAATACTGGAGTGGGTTGCCATTTCCTGTCCAGGAGATCTTCCCCATACAAAGACTGAACCTGCCTCTCCTGTGTTGCAGGTGGTCTCTTGCATCGTAGGCAGATTCTTTACGAACTGAGCCACCAGGAAAGTCCCCGAATCATTTGATGCTGGTTATAAAGACAATTTAGCATGTAAATGTATCCTTGTAGGATCTGAAATGGCCCATTAAAAACTTCACATACTACGTGGGGATCACAGCATTCATAACATGCTGTCATCTGGGGGGTAAAAAAGAGCATCGTTACTGTTTCATCTACTCTCAGTATCGACAATGGACAAGGGACTGTACAACTAAAGGGGATGTGAATTTTGGTCTCGGATGCTGAAGTTGGGCCTGCGACCTTCCAATAAAAAGTTTCACAATAAAAGGAGACAAAAAGAGGTTATTTTTAAATGACACAAGGGAAATTTTGAAAAGAGATCTGAAGATTCAAAACTGCAGTTATATGCTTTACCCAAATAACCACATATGAATCAAGACTAAGATTAACGTGCAGGGTTGCCTTATGTATCTCAATGGCTGTACTAAGTAGTCACGAAATACTCAAGAGAACTCTAGAATCATGCCCCCTTGATGAGCAGACAGGGCTTTCAATTTTAAATGATTCATCTGAAACGAGTCTCCCACACAGGAAACTGCATGAGACTTAATTCATTTACCTAAAAAGGACAAAGGATTGACTCAAGCCAAGGAGAATTCAAACATCAATTCTCTAGGCTTTATGGCAGAAATGTCTAATAACCTCATTTTGAGATTCTAAGTCCATTAACTCTTGCTATGATTTTCGAAAGAAATGAAGAAAGAAAAAGAGAAAGACAGAGGAGAAAGAGAGAGGGAAGGAAAGAAGGAAAGAAGGAAAAAAGAGGATTGAGGAAGGGAGGCAGCAGGGAAAGGGAGCGAGACATGAAGGAAGTAGAATGAGATGGAGAGGAGGGAGAAGAAAGAGAACAGAAGACCAAGGAGGCAACACATTCCTAGATCAGGAGAAAAAAGGAGCCATTAGATCAAAAAGGATCAAGAAACGCCATGCTTCCAAGACTGCTCAAAAGGAGACTTTTTCAGGAAAAAAACGTTACTAGCTTTGTACCTTTTTTTTTTTTTTTTAAAGTCAAGCCTTTATATATTTTTTATTAACAAAGTTTCCAGCCAGAGGGGTAATAATCTGTGCACAAAAAAATGGGACCTACAGTATTGTTTATGCAAATTTCTGACTTCACATCAATGACAACAGTGGTTACCTCCACTAGTTGAAACCCATGCAAGTTCACATTAACAATTACTTTAGTTGGGGTACATGGTGAATCATAAGGACATTTGTGAAATTAGCACCTAAATCTTCAAAAATGTTTAATTACTCCTTTTATTTATTTATTTATTTTTTGCTTTTTTATTTTATTTTTTTTCTGTGTGTATTTTTTTTAATTTAATTTTATTTTTAAACTTTACAATATTGTATTAGTTTTGCCAAATATTGAAATGAATCTGCCACAGGTATACCCGCATTCCCCATCCTGAACCCTCCTCCCTCCTCCCTCCCCTACCCTCCCTCTGGGTCGTTCCAGTGCACCAGCCCCAAGCATCCAGTACCGTGCATCGAACCTGGACTGGCGACTCGTTTCATACATGATATTATACATGTTTCAATGCTATTCTCCCAAATCTCCCCACCCTCTCCCTCTCCCACAGAGTCCATAAGACTGATCTATACATCAGTGTCTCTTTTGCTGTCTCGTACACAGGGTTATTGTTACCATCTTTCTAAATTCCATGAGTGAAGTAAGCCAGAAAGAAAAACACCAATACAGTATACTAGCTTTGTACCTTAACATCTTTCCTGGCCAGGGCTCCACCAGTATGCTCAGGCACTGTCATCTTGCAGAGCAAAAACTACCCAGTTAGCAGGGTTGGCGGTTCAGAGTGGCATGGGAGATGGAAAATATACCACAAACATCTTACTTTTGAGAAGACCTGTGGCATTTTTAGGGTGACATCAGGAAACAGTCCAGGAGCGCCCTCACTTACGGATGTTTGCCACGTGTTCACTCCTCTCCCAGGAGGCACATGTCTGATCTCATTGCTAGGGATGAACCTACCTTCCATCGGAGTGCGGTTACACTAAAAACCTTTAACAAGAGAGCTTTGGCTCTTCTGGGAGTTGGAGGTTGATAAATGTGTGAACTAGAGGTGATGGGAATCTGTGTTAAAATGGAAAGGTCATGCTCAGCCTAGGATCATTTAATGTGTGTCAAACATATAGTTTCAGGGCTAGATTTTGCCCCTAGAGATGCTAGTCTGCAATTTCTGTAAAATGAACTCAACTTTTATCAACTGAAAGGATGAGTCATATAGGCATCTTTCAGGCTCCTAAAGAATGAGGGAATGTTTTCTATCACCAGCAACAGCATCAGATAGCTATTATTCCACCGTCTCCCTTCACTCCACCCTTAGGAGTTCATATTCATTTCCTTTTTTAAATTATTATTTTTTTACTTTTATTTTTAATTGGAGGATAATTGCTTTACTATGCTGTGTCAGTTCCTGCCATCCACCAATGTGAATTGGTCGTAAGTATACATATGCCCTCTTCCTACTGAACCTCCCTCCACTCCATACCCCATCCCTCCCCTCCAGGTCGTCACAGAGCACTGAGTTGAGCTCCCTGTGTTATACAGCAACTTGCCATTGGCTATCTATTTTACACATGGTAATGGATATGTTTCAGTGCCTCTCTCTCAATTTGTCCCACCCTCTCCTTCCCCAGTGTGTCCACAAATCTGTTCTTTACGTGTGCATCACTGTCCCTGCCCTGTATATAGGTTCTTCAGTAACATTTTTCTAGAGTCCACATATATGCATTAATACACAATATTTGCTTTTCTGTAAATTAATTTTCTTTCAACACAGAAAACAAACAAAAAAAAAAACTTGTGATATTTAAAACCTTCATAGAAAAATTTGAAAATATCTGCTCACCCCATCTGGAGGAATATACACTTCAAGAGGAGCACAACTGCATACAGAGGTATCTGCATGACTTTTCTGACTCCTATATCTGGTTAATACAAATAATCACATAGGGAGAAAAAATACAACTCTTTGAAAGGTAATGAAAACCCACTGTATCAAATGCTTCTAAAGTTAAAGGAAATCTCCCTGTAAAAAGGGAGCAAAGTCACCATAACTCCTCTAGGCTTCTAGATCTTAAAGCAATCAGCCAGCTAATATTTATTCCACAATATAGACAAAAGTCTCCCTCCTGTCAGGGGAAGAGAATGAATTGTTTTCCCATAATGGTGTTTTCTTTTCAATCAATTTCCCTTCAAGCTTGATTTAAGCAGGTACCGTGTCAGAACCTCAGCCTGGTGGATGAAATCTGGGACAGTTTCCCATCAAAGGTGAAAATTATGAGAGGCAAACCTGTGGAGTTCAATCTAGATGCTGCAATACACCCCCGTCCTCCTTCTCACTCACTCACTCTCCTTTTCTTCTTGTCAACTAGAAGTGTTTGCAGCACTGGAAAAAGCTCATAGGAGCCAAAATGAAAAAGGCTGAGATAAACCCAAGAATTGGAATAGAGACGAGAACATCCTCCAGGTACTTTTCCTCGTTGTCCTAAGTACATTCAACCTCAGTCCAATCCATCAACCATGTGTCGAGTTCTACTCGGTGTCAGGCACCAGTGGGCTGGGTATTTGATAGACGAATGACATGGTTTTGGCTGTCTTTGCCCTCAAGGGGTTTGCAGTCTAGGTAAACTACTAAAATGCAGTGTTAAAGGCTATTATAACTACTTTTATGTGAAAATACAATAAGTGTTCCTGTAACAAATATGGCAAATGAATAGATGGCATTCTTCTAATTAAATCTAATCTGTATTTTTTCAAAAGGAGCTTATTAAGTGCTATCCTAGCTATGGCAACAGTTATCCACACATGTGTCTAAGCCAGTCTTCTCCATTTCTCTTATTCTATATATTTCATCAGGTGCTAAGCTCTGTTGAATACATCCACGCCATTCTTTCTGACATCCGTTCCCTCTCCCTGGCCCCCATGGCCACTCCCTGCATCTCAATCCTCCTCCTGTCACTCCTGAAATTAAGCAATGGCTGACTGCAGTTTGAACCCTGGCTGTTCTTGCATCACACTGACACCAGAGTGATCTTTCTAAACCACAAATCTGGCCATGGTACTCTTCTTCCTAAAAACATCCACTGCAGCTCACATGCTACCAAGTCATCTTCAAACTCCTTAGCCGAGGGCACAGGGCGTTTCACAGCCAGACAACGGCCACTTCCGCCACCAACACAGTTTGACCACCTTGGCTCGTCCATTGTTTCTTGTTCCTTAGTGCTTTTGCTGAAATGGTATCCTCTTATCTGTATTAACTGCCTAGCCACCGTTTATACTGAATTCAAATGGCACCTCCGCCCCCTCCACAGGCGTGTTCTTTGAAATCCCAGGAAGAACTCCTTTGCTTCTCCATGTGTACTCACATAGGACTTTATATGTACCTTATCATATGTTACGATATTCTTAACAGATACTGATGTTGGCTGAAAATTAAAGCAAGGGAGATTGATTTATGAAAAACTAATAAAATTGTGCTTAATGGACCATCCTAAACATATACAGCCATTTGAGACCACCAATAGAGGCTATTTAGAATTACACTTTGGCTGTCACTTCAGAGAAAATCAGTTTTAAAATATTAAGTAAATGCCTTCTTTTTAAGACAAGGCATGAGTTCAAAATCAGGGAGAAGATACAAGAGAGATCTGATGTTTTATTTTTTTAAGAACATTTCAAACGAAAAAAAAGAGTCACTTAAAAGTTTGGTATAGAAGAGTAAGCACTGGCCTAAAATATTGGAGTTCTTAGTTCAAGTACCTATAATACTGCTCACTAATCCTGAGACCAGAGACAAGTCAGATAACCTCCTAACCTCTATTAGTCTGTTTTCTTTTAATAAAACGGGGATTAAATTATTTGCCCTAAAAGCATCAAGGGGATGTATAAAGGATCAAAGTGTAATAACGATAGTAGCTTACATTTATTGAATACTCACAAGGAGTCAGACACAGTGCTAACTGCATTCCACAAATAATCCCATTTATTAGTGCCAAGAGCAAGTCAGGCAACAGTAAGATGGGAACAAGGGGACGCTTATTGACAGAAGAGGAGGATAGAAAAGCAAAGGCTCTTGGGAAAAGAAGGTATAATCTATTTCCAAATCAGCACAGACAGCTTGACTATTAGACACTCCAATGGCTGCAGGGCTGTACCGCTGGGGTGAGCTCTGTTGCCATATTACATATCATTCAGCACTCCACGCTCAGAAAACTGACCTCCACAGAAGGCATCAGTAAAGTTGAAAGATATGCCTGTCACATTTGATAAAAGGGAAATTTGCTGCATTTTACACAATTTGTTAATTTTTTCCTACTAATGCTTCTCTTAAAGTATTTATATTTTAAGCATAAAAACATAAACAATATATACATATTATATACAAAATATATGCATCTGTGTATTTCTCTCTCTCTAGGTCTGTCAGTACATATTTTCATTCAGGACACACAAGGAGGACAAGTTAAGGTCCTTTAAAAATAGTTCTATTAATATTTACTAAAACTAGCTGTCCAAGGTAGAGTGGAAGGAGAGGAAGGGTCAACATCAACTTTTCCTATATTTCTACTCTGTAGATCTATCTCTTTCCTGTAGCAGTTTTCTTTCGATAGGTGACTTGTGCTCACTCTGCTTTTTTGACAACAAACCAGTACTGAAGATCATTTAACTTCACAGACACACACTCAGATGTGATAATAACAATTGCAACATGGCATCCTTATGGTGAAATGGAATTATTATCCACTTAATCCTCAGAAGTGATAATGGGAATGATCCAACATTAAGAATGTCCCTAGTGGCTGCAATTGTTCTCACCTCATTAGAGGACATCCTAGATGGGAAGAGAGGCAAATAGGATATGGCACCACTTGCTCACAAAAGGCAAGGAAAAGGTCAAGCTTTCTAAATCTCTCAAACCCACTATACCTGTCCAAACATATGTATGCAAGGAGAAGGGATAAAACTCAGACTAGCTCAAATCAAGGTTTTCCGGTTCATGTAAGCACCGTACGTCCAAACCAAGCATCTGTCATTAATTTCTTAGTTCTGTTAGATACAGTCTGCACAAAAATTATTTTCCCGTGACATTTTCATGGCCTGTTTTCCCTGCCTCCAACCCAGGTGTGAAGAGATAGAAACTAATAGATAATGAAACAAATGGGTTTTGTTTGAACGACAAACAATTTTACTGTCTTTTTAAAGATGACAACAGATACAGCTTCCAAATACGAACAAAAGAGTTTGCCTTTTCCCACATCTGTGTTTCTATTGCCAACTGTGAATATATGCATATGGAATTTGCACAAGCCATTTTTCTAGGAAAATCTTTGACTGTGCAACACTGATAGCATTTAATTTTAAGCTAGACTTAGATGCAGATTTATGACCTGAAGTCATGGTAATGATTTTTTTTTAATTTTTATTTTGAAGGCTAATCAGATATTTATTTAAAAAAATAATAATAAACTTGGGATATTTAAGGGGCTTCCCTAGTGGCTTAGTTGATAAAGAATCTGCCTGCAATGCCAGAGATCCTGTGTTTGATTCCTGGATTGGGAAGATCTTTGGAGAAGGGAATGACAACCCACTCCAGTTTTGTGCCTGGGGAATCCCATGGACAGAGGAGCCTGGCAGGCTACAGTTCTTGCAGCGCCAAAAGTCTGAGACAACTTAGCAACTAAACCACTACCACCACCACCACCACTAGAAATTCTTTGAAATTCAATCATCAATTAAAAACTTTTAAAAATACTGTGAAGATAGTAGGTTTTGAAACAAAAGTAGAATTCATATAGCTAAAAGGGGGCTCAAATGACCTATTGGTAGTACCAGAGATTTTCTATATATTCATTTATACGTGTGAACTTACAGAACAGGTATAACACTGGAACCTTATTTTTTTTATATTCAGCATGACATGAGAAGAAAATTTCATTTATAAATTTAATTGGTTTATAGAAGTGAATCTATAAAACCAATGCCTAGAATATGGATGTATTATTTACAAGGATTTTTCTTCCTTTCCTCACAACAGAATACATTAATTGGGTCACATGGCAGGACACAGGCATACAGACAGGCCCATATGTCCAGGTCTCTGCTGGCTTACTAACCAAAAGAACCCCTAAAGCATTCTGACATAAGACAGAGAAAGTGAACGTGAAAGTCGCTCAGTCGTGTCTGACTCTTTGCAACCTCGCGGACTATACAGTCCACGGAATTCTCCAGGCCAGAATACTGGAGTGGGTAGCTTTTCATTCCCCAGGGGATCTTCTCAACCCAGGGATCGAACCGGGGTCTCCTGCATTGCAGGCGGATTCTTTACCAACTGAGCTAAGAAAGTACTTCTTCAAAAAGCCAAATGAAACTAAGTTGTTTGTTTATGAAAGTCATTAGCTGACACCACCCATGGAGATCTGTGGTTACACATTCACCACTCAAACTACGTCCATATGGAAAGGTTACTGGACAGATATTTCAGAATTCTTTAGTGTTTTCACTTTAATTATGTCATTTCTCATTCGAAGGTGCAACTTAGAAAACAATCACAGAGCCATCAGCCCTGAAAGTTGGAAAGAAATAAGAAATCGCAGAGTTATAAACGACTTCGAGAAGGACACTACCTGTGAAGTGTCCATTAAGTCACCCCTCACTATCCCTTGCCCTCTCCTATGGAAATTCACTCCCTATGTAGCTGATCTTATCTTTTTCCGCTTTGGGGCCAGTTCAATGGCTTTGTTCATTCTCATCAACTCTGTACACTATTTTATGAAGAAAAAAAAAAAAGGTTGTGTTTTGAGCTTGAGTTGCAGTTTTGGAATATCACTTTTGTTTCTTATTTCAAACCACAGTCATGTATCTAGGACTATTCTTGTTCTGATGGTTCAGTAAAGTTCTAATGTTAATCACTACCTCCTGCCTTCTTAAGTTCCCTAGTGATTTTAACATGATACGCAGTCATTCACTTTCTGTCCAACAATGATAATTTACAACTTTGATGGGGTCTTGGTTCTATAAATCTCAACTAGCCAATGACCTTCTGATTTAGCCTACAAAGTCTCACATTTTTGCCAAGAACCATTCTACTTCAGAGCATCTTATGTTTTCAATAACCCTAGTAACTTTGGGAATATGAGTTATGACCCTTAAAAAACAATGCAATATGTCCCAGCTTTATTCTTTTCCTATGTTTTATCCAGATACATTTTTATTTAAAAGAATATCTCTAAAAGAATAATATTTTCTAGATTTTTAAGTGTTTAGCAAAGAACTTAGCTTCTGAGAAATGTTACCTCACTGCTTTCCATCCAATGATCCAAAGGATGTTTTCCTGGCACAAAACATGCCACGGAGAGAGACTGGCCTCCAATGAGAACAAAATGCCAAAGTGACTTTCCAAGGGAAGAATTTTCATGGTCCCTTTTTGAACTAATCCTTTCAGGGACTTCAGGTATTACCTTCTCCTGGCCTATACCGTGGTTCCAGAGGGAAGATATTTAGATGAAAAAAGGGAAAGCAGGCTATGACACCCCAGGCGAAACCATTGAGCCTGGCTTTCTTTGTCTAAGAAATGAGTAGTAAGTATCTTGCAAGGTCTTTGCAGAGGGACAGGAGAAAATAAATGTGAAAGCATTATTATAAAATGGTAAAGTACCATAAATATCTGAATTATTTTATTAGAGCCAGTTTGTATAACCCCAAATTTCTGTTATTACTCACTCTTCACAAGTGACTGAAATTTAACATTAGTTGGAGTGCTCTGTATGAGTGTTCACAACTCTAACATTTGTGTAATGTCTCGGGTTTTCAGGTGGAGTGTATATGTGTAGGGGTGGCGTGCATCACTTTTCATAACTGATTCACACCAAAATGCTAGCTTTCAAGAGGCAGAGCGATGTATGTAGGCAGTTGTTGTTTCGACAGTACACAGTTACTTGGATGACAAGCAAGCTTTCTGCAGGAACAGAACACTCTCCCGTCACCTTCCTCCAGATGAAGGCCAGAATATTCCAGAAATAACAGATGGAGACAAGCTGGGACCTAATTGAAGATCTACCTATTGAGAGTAGCAAATGCCTGAGAGCTCCAAGGTCAGACTTTCCTCGCCAACCAGGCAGCATGCAGAACCCGGGACATACAGAGCAAAAGAGACTTACTTCTCACTGGGTGGGGAGAATCTTTTCCACCTACAAGACCCCAAGGGGTAAAGGGTTTATGATGAGGAATATAAGCAGGTTAAGGAGTATGATGAGAACACGGCCCTGCCAAAGTGTCCCAGCATGTAATTCTTCTGTGGTTATCGGATGGCTCCTGAGATTTCTGAGATTTTTTTTCTATATCCTAATTCCTGGTATTTCACAACAGTATTAGTGCTCAGACTCTGGGAGCAGGACTCTATAGATCTTTTGAACACTTTGGTTTGTGTTTTACAGTCTTCATTTTTGCCTTTCTATCCTAAGAATTTCTTTATACTTACCCTGAATACTTTAACATCCTAGGATTTTGTCAATCAACTCCAATAAAGCTGGAAATAAACTTCTTGTTTGTAATCTGGCTAAGTAAGCATGGACAGCCCCTGGAGAAGACAGTGCAGTCAGAACTCTGTTGAGGGTTCCCCATGCAGGGATTCAAACAACCATGGATCACTACTGATAGTATGTATAAAATATAGATACTATGCATAAAATAGATAACTAATGAGAATCTACTGTAGGCCACAGGGATCTCTACTCAGAGCTCTGTGGTAACCTAAACAGGAAAGAAATCCTGAAGAGAGGAGATATATGCAGGCATATAATTGATGTAGTTTGCTGCACAGTAGTAATGAACACATCACTGTAAAGCAACTGTACTCCAATAAAAATTAATTAAACAAAAAAACCATGGATCAAAAGTATTCTTTTAATTCCAGGAAGTTCCTAAAAGTAAAACTTCAGTTGCACCAGCAAGTATCTACACAGCATTTCTATTGAATTAGGTATTAGAACTAGAGATGATTTAAAGTATATGGGCAGATGTGCATAGGTTATACACAAATATTACATCACCTTTTATAAGGGCTTGAGCATCTGCAGATTTTGGTATCCCCTGAGGTCCTGGCCACCTGATGAGAAGAACTGGCTCATTGGAAAAGACCCTGCTGCTGGGAAAGATTGAAGGCAGGAGGAGAAGGGGACAGCAGAGGATGAGATGGTTGGATGGCATCACCAACTCAATGGACTTGAGTTTGAGTAAACTCCGGGAGTTGGTGCTGGACAGGGGAGCCTGGCGTGCTGCAGTCCATGGGGTTGCAAAGAGTCAGACACGACTAAGTGACTGAACTGAACTGAGGTCCTGCAACCACATCTCCACAGATAAGGAGGGGCAGCTGTATTAAATCTACAGTTTGTATTTACAAAGCTTATTTTCTCTTTTCACCTGCTCTTACCAAGCACTCTGTGAAGTTGTAAGTATCTTGGCCGCATGGTGAAAGGAGCAAGCCTAGACTCAGCAACTGTAACAGCTGTGAAGGTAATAGATTTATCTGTGATTCACTAAGTCCCATTTTCCAAATCCTATTATCTCTTAATCCATTCAGTTTCTCCTAATGGGTTTCCCCTTCCAATGTGCAAACTACCACAGGAATCTGAGGAGTCCGGAAGAACAACTCCATCGCTTATTCATTTTGAGTCCTTACAGAGTTGGTCATTAAAGAGAGAGAGAAAAAAAAAAAAAAAAAGAAAGAAAAACACAAAATACCACAGTCTGCTTCTAGTGTAGCAGCAACATGTCTGCAGAGGACACTTTAGGTGTGGACTGACGACCTTGATCCATGTCTGGACCTATCTGGTTGAAGGTTTATGGGAAAGGCAAGAACAGTGTGTTCCAAACAGTATGAATACATGTGTCCAGGGACTGTGGAGTGAATTGCACCTTTAGGGAGTATCACAGACCAATGAAATAACCTCGCACACCATCCTTCAGTGATTTTATATGGGATATTACTAATTCCCAGAATTTATGCCTCTGGAAACTCAGCTCATTGGCTTGGAAACAAAGACTTTTATCCTGCCCTGTGGCTATAAATTCAACTCCAGACAGGACTTGGTGAATGTATCCTTGGAGGAAAAAAAGGCAAAGACAAACAGATAGCTCCTGATAAAGGGAGTAAAAGAAGAGGATGAGGAGAAGTAGCAGTAGGAAGGTAGTCATTGCGGTGGTGCTGCTGCTGTGTAATTACAAGGCGGCAGGACAGTACCACCGGGTGGAAATAGCTCTAACTCCGAATACAGCTCCGGTTTCCTATCAAGACTCCGTCGACAATGACTTGTGTGATTTTGGAGAGCTGGCTTGACTTCAATGAATCTCTGTTTTCTCATCTCGAAAATATTTCATAGAAACTAAATAATTGATGTAGGTCACCTGTACAATTAAAGTATCTCTCAAAGGATCAGTTCAGTTGTTCAGTCATGTCGGACTCTTTGCGACCCCATGAACTAACTGCAGCACGCCAAGCCTTCCTGTCCATCACCAACTCCCGAAGCCTACTCAAACTCATGTCCATGGAGTCAGTGATGCCATCCAGCTATCTCATCCTCTGTTGCCCCCTTCTCCTCATGCTTTCAATCCTTCCCAGCATCAGGGTCTTTTCCAATGAGTTGGTCTTTGCCTCAGGTGGTCAAAGGACTGGAGTTTCAGCTTGGAGACCTAATGTTTATTTAGATCTTTGCTCCCTGAATTTAACAACCACTTACTTGGCTTATAAATCAAATGCAGAGTCACCAACTGTCTTCTTAATATTAAAAGAAAAAGGTTTCTTTGGGACTTGCAGTTGCTAAAACTCTGAGCTCCCAATGTACGGGGCCCAGGTTTGAGGTCTGGTCAGCGAACTAGATCCCACATGCTGCAACTAAAACATCCCACGTGACACAGTGAAACCGAAAGATCCTGTGTGCTTCACTAAGGCTTGGAGAAGCCAAATCAATAAGTAAATTATTTTTTTTAAGTTCTTTTTTATAGGAGGAAAGGGGATAATGTGGATTGCCAGAAAACACATCTCTTAGTCCTCTGTGTTACTCTTATATTTCAGAGATCTGGACATTCACATCAAAGTAAGCCTGAAAGTTACCTTAGAAATTTACTTTAGCAAGCCCCTAAGTGAACAAGGATAATAATACCAGTTGTCATTTATATTCTGCTGTCTTTCTTAATTTGTATGACTTTTTATCTTTCAAATCTCCCTGGAGGAAATCAGTAGGATTTATCAAACTAATTACTATTCTCATCATATATATATATAGAGAGAGAGAGAGAGACAGACAGACAGACAGACAGACAGAGATAAAGAGAGAAACCAGGGGAAGGAGGGATTTTGTGACATTTCCAAAGTCAAAAAAGTACTAGAGGTAAGACTAAAAGTCACATTTCTTTTTCCTAAGTTGTTTATGTTTTCATAGGGCTACATACATACACTATACCACACAGTGAAAAAAGTAAATGTTTGGATAACCGTGATCAGGAGCAAATCTGTTCTAAACTCGCCCAGAACTGAAACGTCTTCCCCAAGAGGTGCTTCATTCCATATCATGCACTACTCATATCCATTTCTATCTTGTCTCAGTCGCTGACACATATGCAAGATGAAGTGAATTATCAGTGGCGTTTTAGCCTGAACAGCAGAAACTATCCACTAGGCATTCTGAAGGAAACATGTTAAAACCAGTCCTAACCCTGGGCAGCTGGGCAAGACAGGGATTCCACCAACGAAGTGAAATAGATAAAGCACCAAATCTATCATATATACAAAATATCTGCGATGGTTATCAGCAGTCCAAGAGAAGCTACAACAGAGGACGAGTCTGAGGAACAGAGAAAGCCAGAGTTTGTTCTCATTTCTGCTAATGGGTAACTTGAAGCAAAGACAACAAGCCTCCCTGAAACCCAGTTTAATTATCTCTAAAATGATGATGATGAGATGATTCCTTTATATCTCCTTCAAAAAGATCATTTGAAAATGGGGGAAAATTATAAATTGCCTGGAATTTTCTACACACAAGCAGCACAGAATTCAAGCTACTGCTCCCTCTCTAAAGCCTCAAAGCAGCTGCAATTTCTCTGCGGGAATGAGGAGGAAGGTATTATGTAACACTGCATCTGCCCTGATGGTCCATTTCTAAAAAGAGCTCCACTGAAGGACCTAGCTAGCCTCCTTCCAAACACTGGCAGGGCTTTGTTCTTCCTTTTAACTGAAATTAAATTGCTGCCTCAAGAACAGAGGATATATTTAGAAGACAGATTCTTCCCATTTTTTTTATCTGCTTTAAAATTTTCTAATTGAGACTCATATTCCATAAAATTACATAGCAGTATAAAGAATTGGGGAAAGAGGCAGGAATAATTTTTTTTTAAGTCTTTCTGACCTTTTCCCCATTTTCTCATCATAACAAATACATAGCCTACCTTTTAGGTTTCCTGACAGTACGCACTCACCCCCATTCCATTCAGATATTCTCTTTCAAATCCTCCACGGCTAACACTCACAGTCAACTCATTAAATCCTTTTTAATGTCCAAAAATATGCAACACAACTGAATTTATATCCAAATTTCCAGTAAAGACTTCATTTTCTATTTCTTTACTCCTGAAAGGTATGATACCTATCATACCAGGATATGATAGTACATGCTTTCACTGAGGATGTGGATAAAAAATATGGATATGACTGGTGTCATACATATTTTTATTCTTTCAGTAAATACCTTCTTTGGAAAACCTCTGATATATTTGGAAAGTCCCAAACCAATCTTATAACAAGGCTTTGGGGAAATTATATATACATATATAGATATAGATATAGTCCATATCTTCAAGGAGTTAACAAGTAGTAATGAGAGTTAGACAAATACAAAAGTTCCTTTTCTTGTAAACTTTCATGGAAAAGAATAAAGTCTGGTCAATGTGGTCTGCAACCATCACAGGGTATTAAACATAGTCCCCAGTCTTGGCCGGGCTCAAGTCAGTCTGGTCTGAGCTTATAAACCAACACCAACATCTAGAGGGGCCAGGCAGTAATGAAACAAGAGCTAAGACAGAGATAAGTCAAGAGGAAGAGACAGTATCAATGAGAAACACACAATTTATGCCACGGCCTAAGAAGACAGACTTGGTTTCAGCGATGAATTGGTGTCATGCTGTAAAGAACAATATTACATTGGAATCTGGATTGTTAGGTCCATGAATCAAGGTAAATGGCAGGAGATGGAAAGAGTGAACATCAACATCTTAGGAATCATTGAACTAAAAATGGGTGGGAATGGGCAAATTTAGTTCAGATGACAATTATATTTACTAATGTGGGCAAGAATCCCTTAAAAGAAATGAAGTAGCCCTCACAGTCAACAAAAGAGTCCAAAATGCAGTACTTGGGTGCAATCTCAAAAATGACAGAATGATCTCTGTTTGTTTCCAAGGCAAACCATTTAACATCACAGAAATCTAAGTCTTTGCCCGAACCACTAATGCCGAAGAAGCTGAAGTTGAATGGTTCTATGAAAGCCTACAAGACCTTCTAGAACTAACACCAAAAAAAAAAAAAAAAATATATATATATATATATATATATATGTCCTTTTCATCATAGAAGATTGGAATGCGAACGTAGGAAATCAAGAGATACCTGGAGTAACAGGCAAGTTTGGCCTTGGGGCTCAAAATGAAGCAGGGCAAAGGCTAACAGAGTTTTGCCAAGAGAGTGCATTGGTCATGGCAAACACCCTCTTCCAACAACACACGAGAAGACTCTACATACAGACATCACCAAATGGTCAATACTAAAATCAGGCTGATTATTTTCTGCAGCCAAAGGTGGAGAAGCTCTACACAGTCAGAAAAACAAGACATGGAGCTGACTGTGGCTCAAATCATGAGCTCCTTTATGCAAAATCCAGGCTCACATTGAAGAAAGTAGCAAAAACTAATAAGCTATTCACCTACGATCTAAATCAAATACCTTATGATTATACAGTGGAAGTGACAAATAGATTTAAGGGATTAGATCTGATAGACAGAGTGTCTGAAGAACTATGGACGGAGGTTCATAACATTGTATAGGAGGTGGTGACCAAAACAATCCTAAAGAAAAGAAATGCAAAAAGGCAAAGTGGTTGTCTGAAGAGGCTAGACAAATAGGTGAGAAAAGAAGAGAAGCTAAAGGCAAAGGAGAAAAGGAAAGATATATCCATTTGAATGCAGAGTTCCAAAGAATAGCAAGGAGAGATAAGAAAGCCTTCTTAACTGAACAATGCAAAGAAATTGAGGAAACCAATACATTGGGAAAGACTAGATACCTCTTCAAGAAAACTGAAGACAGTAAGGGAACCTTTCATGCAAGGATGGGCATGATAAAGGATAGAAATGGTGAGGATCTAACAGAAGCAGAAGAGATTAAGAACAGAAGCAAGAATACACAGAAGAACTGTACAAAAGGTTTTAATTACCTGGATAACCATGATGGTGGTCACTCACCTAGAGCCAGACATCCTGGAGTGTGAAGTCAAGTGGGCCTTAGGAAGGATTACTACAAACAAAGCTAGTGGAAGTGACAGAATTCCAGCTGACCTATTTAAAATCCTAAATGATGATGCTGTTAAAGTGCAGCACTCAGTACATCAGCACACTTGGAAAACTCAGCAGTGGCCACAGGACCAGTAAAGGTCAGTTTTCATTCCAATCCCAAAGAAAGGCAATGCTAAGGAATGTTCAAACTACCGCACAATTGTGCCCATTTCACAAGCTAGCAAGGTCATGCTAAAAAATCCTTCAAGCTAGGCTTCAGCAGATTGTGAACTGAGAACTCCAGGTGTACAAGTCGGATGTAGAAAAGGCAGAAGAAGCATAGGTCAAATTGCCAAAATTTGTTGGATCACAGAGAAAGCAAGTGAATTCTAGAAAAACAAAACTTATGCGTCATTAACTTTGACTGTGTGGATCACAACAAGCTGGAAAATTCTTAACCAGATGGGAATCCCAGACCACCTTACCTGTCTCCTGGAAACCTACCTGCAGGTCAAGAAGCAACAGTTAGAACCAGACATAGAATAATGGACTGGTTCAAAATCGGGAAAGCAGTATGTCAGGGCTGTATATTGTCACCCTGCTTACGTAACTTACATGCAGAGCACATCATGTGAAATGCTGGTCTGGGTGAATCACAAGCTGGAATCAAGATTGCTGCGAGATATATCAACAACCTCAGATATGCAGATACCACTCTAATGGTAGAAAGCAAAGAAGAATGAAAGAGCCTCTTGATGAAGGTGAAAGTGTAGAGTAAAAAAGCTGGCTTAAAACTCAACATTCAAAAAACTAAGATCATGGCATCTGTTCCCATCTCTTTACTGCAAATATAAAGGGAGAAATTGGAAACCATGACAGATTTTATTTTCTTGGGCTCCAAAATCACTGCAGATAATGACTGTAGCCATGAAATTAAAAGACACTTGCTCCTTGGAAGGAAAGCTATGACAAACCTAGACAGCATATTAAAAAGCATGACTTTGCTGACAAAGGTCTGTAGAGCCAAAGCTATGGTTTTCCCAGTAATCATTATAGATGTGAAAGTTGGACCCTAAAGAAGGCCGAACACTGAAGAATTGATGCTTTCAGACTGTGATGCTAGAGAAGACTCTTGAGAGTCTTCTGGACAGCAAAGATATCAATCCAGTCCATCTTAAAGGAAATCGACCCTGAATACTCATTGGAAGAACTGATGCTGAAACTGAAGCTCCAATACTTTGGTCACCTGATGTGAAGAGCTGACTCACTGTGAAAAGATTCTGATGCTGGGAAAGACTGAAGGCAGGAGAAGGGGAAAGCAGAAGATGAGATGATTGGATGGCATCACTGACTCAGTAGACATGAGTTTGAGCAAACTCTGGGAGAGAGTGAAGGATAGGGAAGCCTGGTGTGCTGCAGTCCATGGGGTTGCAAAGAGCTGGATACCACATGGCAATGAACAACAGCAATGAATTGGTGTTAGTCAATACATATGGCAATGCACTCCAGTATTCTTGCCTGGAGAATTCCATGGACAGAGGAGCCTGATGGGCTACAGTCCAGGGGGTCGCAAAGAGTCAGACACGACTGAGCACCTAACATATACACATAAATACATTTAATTAAAAAAAGACAATCATCAAGATGTTTAACATGAAACTTTTAATCAAACTGTCAATATGATGGACACTGAGATGTACTGCCCAGATCTCCGTGCAACTAAGGCCACGTTGTCCAACTTGCTGGGAGTGCTATCTACAGAGGGCCTTGAGTGTCAGCCCCTTCAGGGTTAGCCTCAGGTACAGAGAGCGCCTATCCCAGATCATGCC